>NC_081564.1:29891055-29902178 GCF_022355385.1 Mustela nigripes | reverse complement strand
TAATCTCACAACAAACTGAGGGTTGCCGGGGGGAGGGGGTTTGGGAGAAGGGGGTGGGATTATGGACATTGGGGAGGGTATGTGATTTGGTGAGTGCTGTGAAGTGTGTAAACCTGGTGATTCACAGACCTGTACCCCTGGGGATAAAAATATATGTTTATAAAAAATAAAAAATTTAAAAAAAAAAAAAAATAAAATAAAGCGAAAAGTTGAAAAAAATAAATAAATAAATAAATACAGAGTGGTGATGATCTACTGAATACTACTGAGTAGGCAGCATATGGATGGATAATCAGTCACAGGCTAGACTTCCTAATATGTAGTAAACATAACTATACACAATGCTTAATATACTGTATACATAAGAGAATATAGTAACTGAATACATTTTAAATTCAATAACATTGTCCTCTTTGATTAAATGAGTTGGAAAACTAGTGGAATATTTGGATCATCATGCTCTCTAATATATGCTTAAGTATAGTATTTTACTTGCAAAATTAATACTTGCTAAGAATTACCTAGGTTATCAAGGATTGAAGGTGATGTTAAGTTAGATTAGAAGATAGGACAAAGAGTAGCAGAAATGAGGTTGGCTAATTATAGTAATATAACCACAAAAGATGAAAGGAGGAAGAAATGAAAGTAAAAGTAGGTTTTATTGTTCTGAACTCAAGGCCTTTGCCTTTCTATCTTTACTCTTGACCCTAGAGGTCCCAATCTCCCCCTATGGTCCCACCATGCTGCTGTTTTTAGTTTTGTCTTGTAATGACTCTAAATCAGGAAATCGAGAGGGGACCAAATATTAAAGAGGACAAGGTACTTATACCAGTAAGTTAAATGAGGAGCCTTGGCTTTTAAGGAAAATCTATGCCCGCAGGTCCCTACTGTCAATCCAGTCCCTTTGATCTTAATGTATTAGTCTCATTTTGTATAAACCCTGGAGCAAGTCTTTCTCCTTGACTCTGTGCCTATGTTCACTTGTGTCCTCTCCTGACTCATCCCAGGTTGTGCAGTCCCACCTGCCCTTCCCCACCTCTTCTTCCCTGAGACTGATCTGTCAGTGTGTCCCCCAAATAGAGGTCTCTCTCTGTTTCCTGCTGGTAAAAATTAGGAAAGCATTGTTTTATCCATCTATTGTGACCCACAATGGTTGCCCCTATATTTTATTACCTGTAATTCACATTTTAGTAATTTATTATACTCTGTACTGTTGTGAAGAAAATTTTTAATAGTGTAAAATAAATTTCTTTCAAGTTTCACAGGAGAGTAGTATGGTTGGCAGAAAATTGGTCCCCAAAGATGTCCACATCCTAATCCCCAGATCTTGTGAATATGTTACTTCATACGGCAAGAGGAACTTTATATTTTTTATTATTAATTTCTTTTCAGCGTAACAAAATTCATTGTTTATGCACCACACCCGGTGCTCCATGCCATACATGCCCTCCATAATACCCACCACCTGGCTCCCCCAAACCTCCCACCACCTGCCCCTTCAAAACCCTCAGATTGTTTTTCAGAATCCATGGTCTCTCATGGTTCATCTCCCCTTCCAATTTCTCTCAACTCCCTTCTCCTCTCCATCTCCCCATGTCCTCCATGCTATTTGTTATGCTCCACAAATAAGTGAAACCATAGGATAATTGACTCTCTCTGCTTGACTTATTTCACTCAGCATAATCTCTTCCAGTCCTGTCCATGTTGCTACAAAAGTTGGGTATTCATCCTTTCTGATGGAGGCATAATACTCCATAGTGTATATGGACCACATCTTCCTTATCCATTCATCCGTTGAAGGGCATCTTGGTTCTTTCCACAGTTTGGCGACCATGGCCATTGCTGCTATAAACATTGGGGTACAGATGGTCCTTCTTTTCACTACACCTGTATCTTTGGGGTAAATACCCAGTAGTGCAATTGCAGGGTCATAGGGAAGCTCTATTTTTAATTTCTTGAGGAATCTCTACGCTGCACCAACTTGCATTCCCACCAACAGTGTAAGAGGGTTCCCCTTTCTCCACATCCTCTCCAACACATGTTGTTTCCTGTCTTGCTAATTTTGGCCATTCTAACTAGTGTCAGGTCATATCTCAATGTGGTTTTAATTTGAATCTCCCTGATGGCTAGTGATGATGAACATTTTTTTCATGTGTCTGATAGCCATTTGTATGCCTTCACTGGAGAAGTGTCTGTTCATGTCTTCTGCCCATTTTTTGACATGATTTTCTGTTTTGTGTGTGTTGAGTTTGAGGAGTTCTTTATAGATCCTGGATATCAGCCTTTTGTCTGCACTGTCATTTGCAAATATCTTCTCCCATTCCGTGGGTTGCCTCTTTGTTTTGCTGACTGTTTCCTTTGTTGTGCAAAAGCTTTTGATCTTGATGAAGTCCCAAAAGTTCATTTACACTTTTGTTTCCTTTGCCTTTGGGGACATATCTTGAAAGAAGTCAGCATAGACATTTTAACAATATTTATTCTTCCAAACCATGAACATGGAATGTTTTTCCATCTCTTTGTATCTTCCTCAGTTTCTTTTATAAGTGTTCCTTAGTTTCTAGGGTACAGATCTTTTACCTCTTTAGTTAGGTTTATTCCTAGGTATCTAATGGTTTTGGTGAAGCTGTGAATGGGAAACATTCCTTAATTTCTCTTTCTTTAGTCACTTTGTTAGTGTATAGAAATGTAACTGATTTCTTTGCATTGATTTTGTATCTTGCCACTTTGCTGAATTGTGGTGTAAGTTCTAGCAATCTCACTACTTGGCTGAATTGTGGTATAAGTTCTAGTCTTTTGGGTTTTTCACATGAAGTATCATGTCATCTGCCAATTTGAATACTTTTATTTCTTTTTGTTGTCTGGTTGTTGATGCTAGGATTTCTAGTATTATGTTGAATAATAGTGGTGAGAGTGGGCCTAACTGTCATGTTCCTGATCTTAAGGGAAAAGCTTTTCCCCACTGAGAATGATATTTGCCATGGGCTTTTCATAGATGGCTTTTTATCATGTTGAGGCATGTTCTCAATATCCTTATTCTTTGAAGAGTTTTAATCAGGCAAGGATACTCTATTTTGTCAGGGGCTTTCTCTGCAACTATTGAAAGGATCATAGGGTTCTTGTCTCTTCTTTTGTTAATGTGCTCTGATGTTGAACCATAGTGCAGGAATGTTTCAGGAATAAATCCCACCTGGTTATGGTGAATAATTCCTTTAATGCACTGTTCAATTCTATTGGGTAGGATCATGATGAGGTTTTTGGCACCCATTGTTCATCAGAAATATTGGTCCATATTCTACTTTTTGATGTGGTCTTTGTCTGGTTTGGGGATCAACGTAATGCTGGCCTCAAAGAACAAGTTTGGAAGTTTTCCTTCCATTTCTGTTCTTTGAAACAGCTTCAGTAGAATAGGTATGATTTCTTCTTTATATATTTGGTAGAATTCTCCTGGGAATCCATCAAACCCTGAACTCCTGTTTTTTGGGAGGTTTTTGATTACTGCTTCAATTTCATTACTCGTTATTGGACTCATTCAGTTTTTGTTTTTGTTTTTGTTTTTGTTTTGTCAGAGAGAGTGAGCACAGGCAGACAGAGTGGCAGGCAGAGGCAGAGGGAGGAGCAGGCTTCCTGCTGAGCAAAGAATCCAACGTGGGACTCGATCCCAGGATGCTGGCATCATGACCTGAGCAAAGGCAGCCTTAACCAACTGAGCCACTCAGGCGTCCCTCATTCAGTTTCTTTACTCGTTATTCAGACTATTTCTTTCTGTTTCAGTCTTGGTAGTGTATAAGTATCCCAGAATGTATCCATTTTTCCAGACTGCCTAGTTTGTTGGCACATAGCCACTGATAGTAAGTTTTAACAATGGTCTCTGTTTTCTTATTAGTCGTGATTTCTCCCCTTTCATTCATTATCTTATTAACTTGAGTCCTTTCTCTTTTCTTTTGGATAAGTTTGTCTAGTGGTTTATCAATCTTATTAATTCTTTCAAAGAACCAGCTTCTAGTTTTGATGATCTGTTCCACTGTTTTTCTGGTTTCTATTTCATTGATTTCTGCTCTAATCTTTATTATTTCTCTTCTTCAGCTTGGTTTAGGCTTTATTTGCTGTTCTTTTTCCAGCTCCTTTAGGTAGATGGTTAGCTTGTGCATTTGGGATTTTTCTAGTGTGTTTTTTTTTTTTTTTTTTTTTTTTTTTTGGGTTTTTTTTGGTTTTTTTTTTTTTTTTTTTTTTTTTTTGAGAGAGGCTTGGATGGCTATGTATTTCCCTCTCATAACTGCCTTTGCAGTATCCCATAGGTTTTGAACCAATGTGTTTTCATTTTCATTGGTTTCAATAAATTAAGTTCTTCTTTAACTTCCTGGTTGACCCATTCACACTTTAGCAGGATGCTCTTTAACCTCAAAGTGCTTGAGTTCCTTCCAAACTTTTTCTTATGAATGAGTGCCAGTTTCAAAGACTCATGGTCTGGAAATATGCAGGGAATAACCTCAATCTTTTGATATTGGTTGAGACCTTATGTGTGACCAAATATTTGGTCTATTCTGGAGAAAGTTCCATGTATACTTGAGAAGAATGAGTATTCTCTTGTTTTGGAATATATATGGAATGTTCCATATATATCTGTGAAGTCCATCTGGTCCAATGTGTCATTCAAAGTTCTTGTTTCTTTTTTGATCTTCTGCTTAAATGATCTGTCCATTGCTATGAGTGTGGTGTGAAGTATCCTAGTAGTAATGTGTTATTATCAATATGTTTCTTTATTTTGGTTTTTAATTGGTTTATGTTGTTGGCTGCTCCTATATTGGGGGCATAGATACTTACAATTATAGATCTTCTTCTTGGATAGACCCTTTAAGTATGATATAGTGTCCCTCTCCATCTTTTACAGTCTTTAGTTTAAAATCTAATTTGTCTGATATAAGGATTGTTACCCCATCTATCTTTTGCAGTCCATTGGCATGATAAATGGCTTTTCATCCCCTTACTTCAACCTGGAGGTATCAATGAATCTGTCTTAGTATCTAATTCTGAATATAGATGGGTAATGTCTTCATATCCAATCTGCAACCCTGTGCCATTTCATGAGAGCATTTAGGCCATTTGCCTTGAGAGTGACTATTGAAAGACATGATCTTAGTGCCATCATATTGTCTGTAAAGTCCCTTTTTCTATATATTGTCTCTGTAAATTTGTGTTCTGTATTACTCTTGTGGTCTTTCTTCTTTCATATACCCCCCCTTAATATTTCTTGAAGGGCCAGCTTGGTAGTCACAAACTCTTTCAGTTTCCTGCCAGTCTTGGAAGCTCCTTGTCTCCTCATCTATTCTGAATGACAGCCTTGTTGGATAAAGTATCCTTGGCTGCATGTTATTCTCATTTAGTACCCTGAATATTTCTTGCCAGCCCGTTCTGTCTTGCCACATCTCTGTGGACAGGTCTGGTGTTATTCTGATGTTCCTCCCTCAGCATATAAGAAATCTCTTCCCCCTAGCTGCTCTCAGGATAGCTTCTTTGGCTCAAAGATTTGCATGTTTTACTATTATATGCCAGGGTGTTGGTCTGTTCTCATTAACCTTGGGAGGGATCCTCTCTGCCTCATGGACATGAATGCTTATTTCCTTCCCCAGATTAGGGAAGTTTCAGCTACGATTTTCTAAAATATACCTTCTACTTCTCTCTCTCTCTCTCCCTCACGCCCCCCAGGGATCCCAATAATTCTGAAATTGTAACGTTTCATGGTGTTATCAATCTCTCTAAGTCTGTTTTTATTGTCTTTCAACTGTTTATTCCAGTCCTTCTTGGCTTCCTTCCTTTCTATCATCTTATCTTCTAGCTCACTAATTTTTTCTTCTGTCTCATTTACACTGGCTGTTAGGGTATCAGTTTTGACTGCACCTCACTCATAACATTTTTAAGTTCAGCCTGATTAGCTCTTATTTCTGCCCTCAGACTCTAACTAACTCAAATACATGGAGGTTAAAGAGCACCATACTAAAAAATGAATTGGTCAGAATTAAAGAAGACTTTTAAAAGTTCATGAAAATAAATGCCAATGAAAACAACAATTCTTTAAAACCTTTGGGATAGGTGGTCCTAAGAGTGAAGTACATACCAATATGGGCCTTTCTCAAGAAACAATGATGGTCTCAAATATACAACCTAACCTTATACATAAAGGAGCAGGAGGGAGAACATCAAATGAAGCCTAACACTAGCAGGAGATGAGAAATAATAAAGATCAGAGCAGAAATCAATGAAATAGAAACCAAAAGACCAGTAGAACAGATCAATGAGCTAGGACCTGGTACTCTGAAATAATTAATTAGATTAATAAACCTCTAGCCAGACTTATCCAAAAGAAAAGAGAAATGACTCAATTAATAAAATCATGAATGAAAGAGGAGAGATCAGAAAAAAACACCAAGAAAATACAAAGGATTTAAGAACATATTATTATTATGAGCAACTATATGTCAACAAATAAGGTAACCTGGCATAAATGGATGCAGTCCTATAAATTTAAAAACTACCAAAACTGAAGCAAGGAGAAATAGAAAACTTGAACAGACCTATAACCAACAAAGAAATTGACACAATAATTAAAAAAAAAAAAGATCTCACTCAACGAGGGTTCAGGGCTGGATGCAAAGGTGGTTCAACATTGCAAATCAGTCTATGTGAAAAATCACATTAATGGAAGAAAGGACAAACAATATGATCTATGATCTTCTCAATAGATGCAGAGAAAACATTGGACAAAGTGCAGCATCCTTTCTTGATTAAAATTCTCCACAGTGTAGGGATAAAGAGAGCATACCTAAATATCATAAAAGCAGTATATGAAAAGCCTACAGCAAATATCATTCTCAATGGGGAAAAACTGACAGCTTTTCTCCTAAGGTCAGGAAAATGACAGGGATGTCCATTGTTGCCACTGTTATTTGACATAGTACTAGAAGACCTAGCCTCTGAAATCACACAACAAAAAAGCAGTTAAAAGACTTTTCAAATTGGCAAAGAAGTAAAACTCTCACTCTTTGAAGATGACATCACACTCCACATAGAAAACCCAAAAGACTCTACCCCAAAATTGCTAGAACTCATGCAGCAATTTATGTGGCAGGATATAAAATCAGTGCACAGAAATCAGTTGATTTCTATACACTAACCGTGTGACTGAAGAAAGAGAAATTAAGGAAGGCATCCCAATAACAATTGCACCAAAAACCATAAAATACCTATAAAACGTAGGCAAGAAGGTAAAGTATCTGTACTCTGAAAACTACAGAACATGTATGGAAAAAAATTGAGGAAGACACAAAGAAATGGACAATCGTCCCAGGCTCATGAATTGGAAAAATAAATATTTTTTTAAAATGTCTATGCAGGGTCCCTGGGTGGCTCAGTGGGTTAAGCCTCTGCCTTCAGCTCAGGTCATGATCTCAAGATCTTGGGATCAAGTCTTGCATTGGGCTCTCTGCTTGATAGGGAGCCTGCTTTCTCCTCTCTCTCTCTCTGCTTGCCTCTCTGCCTACTTGTGATCTCACTGTCAAATAAATAAATAAAATCTTTAAATAAATAAATAAATAAAATGTCTATGCTACCTGGAGCAAACTATACATTCAATGCAATCTGTATCAAAAACTGGGACAAATATGGATATCACAGATATACTCAGAACATTCCATCCCAAAGCAACAGAATACACATTCTTCTCTAGTGCACATGGAATATTCTCCAAAATAGATCACATCCTGGGTCATAAATCAGGTATCAACTGGTACCAAAAGTTTGGGATCATTCCCTGCATATTTTCAGACCACAATGCTCTGAATCTACTATTCTGTCACAAGAGGATATTTAGAAAGAACCCAAATACATGGAGACTATAGGGCATCCTTCTAAAGAATGAATGGGTCAACCAGGAAATTTAAAAAGGATTGAAAAAATTCATGGAAACAAATGATAATGAAAACACAACAGTTCAAAATCTGTGGGCAGTCCTGAGAGGAAAATATATAGTGATACAAGACTTTCTCAAGAAAAAAGAAAGGTCTCAAACACACAACCTAACACTACACCTAAAGAAGCTGGAGAAAGAACAACAAAGAAAGCCTAAACCCAGCAGGAGAAAAGAAGTAATAAAGATCAGAGCAGAAATCAATGAAATAGAAACCAAAAAAACAATAGAACAAATCAATGAAACTAGGAACTAGTTCTTTGAAAGAATTAATAAGATTGATAAACCCATGGCCAGACTTATGAAAATGAAAAGAGAAAGGACCCAAATAAATAAAATCATGAATGAAAGAGGAGAGATCACAACCAACACCAAAGAAATACAAACAATTATAAGAACATATTATGAGCAACTCTATGCTAGCAAATTTAACAATCTGGAAGAAATGGATGCATTCCTAGAGACATATCAACTACCACAGCTGAACCAGGAAGAAATAGAAAACCTGAACAGACCCATAACTAGTAAGGAGAATTAAACAGTCATCAAAAAATCTCCAAACAAACAATAGCCCAGGGCCAGTCGGCTTCCCAGGGGAATTCTACCAAACATTTAAAGAATAATTAATTCCTATTCTCCTGAAACTGTTCCAAAAAATAGAAATGGAAGGAAAACTTCCAAACTCATTTTATGAGGCCAGCATCACCTTGATCCCAAAATCAGACAAGGATCCCATCAAAAAAGAGAATTACAGACCCATATCCTTGATGAACACAGATGTGAAAATTCTCACCAAAATACTAGCCAATAGGATCCAACAGTACATTAAAAGGATTATTCACCACGACCAAGTGGGATTTATTCCAGGGCTGCAAGGTTGGTTCAACAGCCGCAAATCAATCAATGTGATACAACACATTAATAAAAGAAAAACAAGAACCATATGATACTCTCAATAGATGCTGAAAAAGCATTTGACAAAGTACAGCATCCCTTCCTGATCAAAACTCTTCAAAGTGTAGAGATAGAAGGCACATACCTCAACATTATGAAAGCCAGTTATGAAAAACCCACCACAAATATCATTCTCAAAGGAGAAAAACTGAGAGCTTTTTTGCTAAGGTCAGGAACACGGCAGGGATGTCCATTATCACCACTGATATTCAACATAGTACTAGAAGTCCAAGCCTCAGCAATCAGAAAACAAAAAGAAATTAAAGGCATCCAAATCAGCAAAGAAGAAGTCAAACTACCACTCTTTGCAGATGATATGATACTATATGTGGAAAACCCAAAAGACTCCACTCCAAGTCTGTTAGAACTTGTACGGGAATTCAGTAAAGTGTCAGGATATAAAATCAATGCACAGAAATCAGTTGCATTTCTTTACACCAACAACAAGATAGAAGAAAGAGAAATTAAGGAGTCAATCCCATTTACAATTGCACCCCAAAACCATAAGATACCTAGGAATAAGCCTAACCAAAGAGGCACAGAATCCATACTCAGAAAACTATAAAGCATTCACGAAAGAAATTGAGGAAGACACAAAGAAATGGAAAAATGTTCCATGCTCATGGATTGGAAGAGCAAATATTGTGGAAATGTCTGTGCTACCTAAAGCAATCTACACGATCTACAGCAATCTACACCTAAAGCAATCCCTATCAAAACCCCATCCATTTTTTTCAAAGAAGTAGAACAAATAATCCTAAAATTTATATGGAACAATTAAATTTTATTTGGACATATAAAATTTCCATATAAAATTTGTATGGAACCATATAAGACCTTGAATAGCCAGAGGAATATTGAAAAAGAAAGCCAAAGTTGATGGCATCACAATTCACAGTTACATGAAAAAATGTTCCACATCACTAGCCATCAGGGAAATACAAATCAAAACCACAATGAGATACCACCTCACACCAGTCAGAATGGCTAAAATTAACAAGTCAGGAAATGACAGATGCTGGTGAAGATGTGGAGAAAGGGGAATCCTCCTACACTGTTGGTGGGAGTGCAAGGTGGTACAGCCACTCTGAAAAACAGTATAGATGTTCCTCAAAAGGTTAAAAATAAAGCTATCCTAGGAGCTCGCAATTGCACTACTGAGTATTTATCCCAAAGAAGAAAGAGCAAATGCACCCTAATGTTCATAGCAGCAATGTTCGCAATAGCCAAACTGTCAAAAGAGCCGAGATGTTCTTCAACAAATGAATGGATAAAGAAAATGTGGTTCGCATATATAATGGAATATTACTCAGCCATCAGAAAAGATGAATACCTACCATTTACATCGACATGGATGTAACTGGAAGGTATTTTTCTAAGTGAAATAAGTCACACAGAGAAATACAAAAGGAATAGCACAGAGAACCAGGGAGAAGTGAGGGAAAACTGAATGGGAAGAAATCAGAGAGGGAGAGAAACTATGAGTGATTCTGGACTCAGGGAAACAAAATGAGGGTTACAGAAGGGAGGAGTTTTGGATGGTTGGGGTAACTCAGTGTTGTGTATTAAGGGCAGCACATGTGATGATGAGGGCTGGGTATTATATAAACTAATGAATTATTGAATACTACATCAAAAACTGATTATGTATAATATGTTGGCTAGTTGAAGATAAAAAAAAAAGAAAATATAAAAAGCAGAACATCAAATTATTTCCTTCTCTTTGCATTCCTGTGGTAACAGTCTAGTTCTTTTCAAGGAAACGCAGATACCTCTACTAACTAGTGTAAGGGTCATATAAAGGAAGTTATACAAAAAACAAGATATTTGCAAATGACAGTACAGACAAAAGGTTGATATCCAGGATCTATAATGAACTCCTCAAACTCAACACACACGAAACAGACAAACATATCAATAAATGGGCAGAAGATATGAACAGACACTTCTCCAATCAAGACATAGAAATGGCTATCAGACACATGAAAAAATTTTCATCATCATTAGCCCTCAGGGAGATTCAAATTAAAACCACATTGAGATATCACCTTACACCACTTAGAATGGCCAAAATTAACAAAACAGGAAACAACATGTGTTGGAGAGGATGTGGAGAAAGGAGAACCCTCTTACACTGTTGGTGGGAATGCAAGTAGGTGCAGCCTCTTTGGAGATCAGTGTGGAGATTCCTCAAGAAATTAAAAATAGA
>NC_081564.1:29663043-29890655 GCF_022355385.1 Mustela nigripes | reverse complement strand
CGGTTGGGGTACCAGGTGGTGGGTATTATAGAGGGCACAGATTGCATGGAGCACTGGGTGTGGTGAAAAAATAATGAATACTGTTTTTCTGAAAATAAATAAATTGAAAAAATTAAAAAAAAACAAGATATTATTGGTGCTACCTCACTATACCTGTTGATAATCCAATTTATGCAAAATCAAGGGAGTCTACAAAAAGTTTAATCTCTAAGTATAACCTTGTTACTTCAGGAGAAAGATCCATTAAAGAGTTTAATCCACCAATTCTGGTAAACATGGTGATTCAGAAACAACTAATGAAAAGCTTGTCCACCTTGCATCAGCCAGAGGGATGCTTTTGCCTCCTATAGTGTTTAACCCAGTTTCTATGTTCCTAACTTTATAGATCTAGATGCAGTAAACCTTCCATTATTCATGAATGTAATATCTGGCACATTTCCGAAATTTCCCTCTATTACAATGTTACTTTCTAATGGCCATCACTCCAGTTGGGGATTATTTTCCAAGCTAAGGAAAAATAGTCTGAACAAACAACAATATCAGGTATAATAATCTGTGGTCCAAAAGAACTTAGAGGTGGCAACCTTTTATTTTTAGAATTGGTCATGAATTTGATGGTCCTACATATTTAGAGCAACCTAATTTGTCAGTCCACAGAAATGAGTCTGTTTATCAGTAGAAGGTGAACATTAAACTAAATCCATACAACTGCTAGATTAAAACCTGTCAGCAAGGGAGATTAGATATTTCCAGTAACAGATGGAATATTCTTGTAGGATAACACATACTTCTTGAGCCTGGAGATTTCTTAATGTGTTCTAAAAGACTAGCCTCCAATTGTTCCCCTTATGGTATCAACAGCCACAAAAACCCAACATCATGGCAACAAACATTCAAATTACGGCATGTGCTCTATCACGTTGATTGATTTATGAATGTTGAATCACCCTTGCTTCCCAGGAATAAATCCCACCTGGTCATGGTAAATATTCTTTTTAATGTACTGTTAGATTCTGTTGGCTAGAATCTTGTTGAGTATTTTGACATTCATGATCAAGGATATTGATTGTAATCCTCGTTTTTGGTGGATCTCTGTCTGGTTTCAGGATCAGGGAAATGCTGACCTCATAGAATGAGTTTGGATGAGATGCAGCCTAAACTGGATACTCTAACACCTAGGGTCAGTGAGACAGAAGAGAAAATCAGTGATCTAGAAGATAAGGTGATGGAAAGGGGAAAAGCTGAAAAAATAGAGAGGAAGAGATAGGCAGCTAGCAGCACATGAAAAAAGACTCAACATACTATTTTCTCCTGGCATTGGAATTTTATAGTCTTGTGGGATCCATAGGCTTGTCATTCACCTGTTCTTCCATTCTGTCTTCTGGGGGAGGGTCCTGCTGCGCTGTTTCTCAGGTATCCCTGTTTGGACAGCATTGTCCCAACCCCTGTCGGGCATGGGCTCAGTGCAAACTTGTCTTCTGTGTGGCTTTTGTTCCCTAGAGACTTTCCATACCTCTTCAGAGGATCAGAGCATGCCCAAACCTCTGGCCCAGACCAAAAAGAACACAGTCTGTTCTCTTTAGTAAATCCTCTAGGACAAATAGTCTCACCTTCTTTTTTTTTTTTTTAATTTTTTAATTTATTTTCAGCATAACAGTATTCATTGTTTTTACACCACACCCAGTGCTCCATGCAATCTGTGCCCTTTCCAATACCCACCACCTGGATCCCCCAACCTCCCACCCCCCGCCCCTTCAAAACCCTCAGATTGTTTTTCAGAGTCCATAGTCTCTCATGGTTCACTTCCCCTTCCAATTTCTCTCAACTCCCTTGTCCTCTCTAACTCCCCTTGTCCTCCATGCTATTTGTGATGCTCCACAAATAAGTGAAACCATATGATAATTGACTCTCTCTGCTTGACTTATTTCACTCAGCATAATCTCTTCCAGTCCTGTCCATGTTGCTACAAAAGTTGGGTATTCATCCTTTCTGATGGAGGCATAATACTCCATAGTGTATATGGACCACATCTTCCTTATCCATTTGTCCGTTGAAGGACATCTTGATTCTTTCCACAGTTTGGTGACCGTAGCCATTGCTGCTATAAACATTTGGGTACAGATGGCCCTTCTCCCTTTCTGTACAGCCAAAACCACAGACTCCCAAGGTGCACGCCCACAGTAACTCTTTCAGAGGTAGACCCAGTGTCCCAAGAAGGCCACTGTCCTTTGTGAATCTAAAACCGTGAGTAGCCACAGGCTGTCGTGCACACCCCAAAACTCCTGGATCATGTCTGGATGCTGCTCTAATGCCCTTTCTGGGCAGCTACAGCCCTGTGAGTTACTGCCTGGTTAGGTGCAGGTTCCAGACTTTTTCATGCTGATGAAGAAAAAAGTAATTATCAACCAACCTAGACCATGGTTTATGGTAAGCCAAGCTGAGAGCCCCCTCCTGGGCTCACTGACCATAACCTGCTTCCTGACTCCACTGCTTGGACACTCTATCAGTTCAGGCACCTCCATTTGCTCTGAGGTTTCTCATATCCTGAGACCACAATGCTCTACCTATAATTTTGCATTTTCATTTCCATATCCCCTCTCAGAGAGGGATGTCTCTCACTAGAGATTTCTGAGGGTTCTAATTTGGCACTCCAGTGTTATGTCCCTTTCCAAGAGCTTTTGGAAACTCCCTCCCCTTCTGTTTATCTTCTTATATCTCCCCACAGATTCACAATTCCACACATCTTACCTTGCAAAAAACAGTCACTTTTCTGCTTGTAGAGATCCAGATATATATTATTACGCTCAGGCTGATTTTGCCGGTGTTCAAAATTGTTTGATATATATCCAGCTAAACTCAGGGGACCAATTGAAATGGGGTACCTTTTTAAAATATTTTCCAAAATAAGTTTTTTTAAAGTCCAGATCTGAAATAGTATTGAATGGCAATGCTTTTGATTTGAAAAAGATGAAGTGAAGGCCCTTGAAAGCAAAAATGAAAAGTCCCTGGAAGAGCGGGAGCACATTGGAAGAAACTGCCCAGCAATAAGAGGAAGGAGTAGAGAAAGACAGAACCACCTTGTTTGGAGAGAGGGAATCATGTTTATTCTGGCTGAGTGAGGCTAATCTTGGAGGGTTTGTGGGTTCAGAGTTAAGGGGGCATGGCCTAGGTTTCCTGGTGGGGACCAGAATCCTCATGAAGAGACAGCACCCCTTGCCAACAATTTGGGGGCCTCAAGAAGCCCAGCCTACCACTTCAGACTCTCTGATGCCAGCTGAGTGAGAGCACCACTCACCACTGCTACATTGCAGTGTATTTTACTTTTCATGGTTTCTGGAGGTCTTGCTCATCTTCCCATAGACAGTCCAGCAGAAGCAATGCTGACTTTTCCCTGAGACTCTAAGAATTCTAATTAAAAATTCCCCCTTTTCAATGGCCTAGACTGCTGTAAGTATTCCAAATGTTTTTCAGAGTCAGAAAGAAAATATTCAGGAGAATGAAAACAAAAAGGAATGGAAAATTATTTTTAAAGTCTGTTTTGGACTCAATGTTTTAAAAATAACTAAATCCAGTTTCAGAAGGGGAAGCTTAGCAGTGCAAATGAGTGTGCATAATGGTGGCTTGGGATTTATCTGAAGAACTACTCTGAAGGAGCTCCTAAGATTATATTAAGGCTGGACAGAGAACCCATGAATGGCAGCAGGAAGTGGAAACTAGAATTGAGAGCTGTTGGGGACAGAATAGGGTTGTGTTTGTCTTCTTTGTGCTTATCTCATATTTCAGTCAGCTGATGCTCAAAACTGAATACTGATTCTTGGAACAGGAAGCCTTGGCAGGAGATTTAGCTGAGGAGGTAGCCCACAGTTTTCTCACTGCATTTAGTGGCAGCTGCTCATCTTCTGGAGCTACAAGTGTGTCCAAGTTGTTTCTATTGGAGGGAAGTTTTGCCTGAACTTATGGTTCAAGCTTGAGCTCTCTTGATGGAAGCAGAAGAGTTTGTGAAGCCTATGTTGGGAGGAAGCAGACTCTTCTGAGAGTGAGATAAATAAAATGAATTCTATTCCCTGCATTTTTAGAGGGTAAAGAGGATCAATTAAATGACAGAATACAATTGCAAAAAATCTTCTCCCATTCCGTGGAACCAGTCAAGAAAACAGAGGCAACCCATGGAATGGGAGAAGATATTTGCAAATGACAGTACAGACAAAAGGTTGATATCCAGGATCTATAAAGAACTCCTCAAACTCAACACACACAAAACAGACAATCATATCAAAAAATGGGCAGAAGATATGAACAGACACTTCTCCAATGAAGACATACAAATGGCTATCAGACACATGAAAAAATGTTCATCATCACTAGCCATCAGGGAGATTTAAATTAAAACCACTTGCAGGGATCACAATCCTGCAAGACAGGAGTCTCCCTTGGCTTACAAATGTCCTAAATCTCACTAACAAAGACGATTGATAGCAGGATTGTGACATCCCACCAAAAAGTCTCCCAACTATCTTAATGTTAATGGCTGGTCTAAAAACAACATTGATCAAGCCGCAAGGGCAAGGCCTCCAGTAGGCCTCAGACATCCAGGCACCTTGTAGGCCCTCTTTAGCATATGAAAACTCCACTGAAACCTTCCTTCCCCTCACCTTCCCCCCAATTGCAGGGTACATAACCTGCCATCCCTCACAACACCGGGGCAGCAGCTCTTCCTGCCCATGGGTCCTGTCCCCGTGCTTTAATAAACCACCATTTTGCACCAAAACAAAACAAAAACAAAAACAAAACACATGGGATACCACCTTACACCAGTTAGAATGGCCAAAATTAGCAAGACAGGAAACAACATGTGTTGGAGAGGATGTGGAGAAAGGGGAACCCTCTTACACTGTTGGCGGGAATGCAAGTTGGTGCAGCCACTTTGGAGAACAGTGTGGAGATTCCTCAAGAAATTAAAAATAGAGCTTCCCTATGACCCTGCCATTGCACTACTGGGTATTTACCCCAAAGATACAGATGTAGTGAAAAGAAGGGCCATTTGTACCCCAATGTTTATAGCAGCAATGGCCACGGTCGCCAAACTGTGGAAAGAACCAAGATGCCCTTCAACGGACGAATGGATATGGAAGATGTCCATATACACTATGGAGTATTATGCCTCCATCAGAAAGGATGAATACCCAACCTTTGTAGCAACATGGACAGGACTGGAAGAGATTATGCTGAGTGAAATAAGTCAAGCAGAGAAAGTCAATTATCCTATGGTTTCACTTATTTGTGGAGCATAACAAATAGCATGGAGGACATGGGGAGATGGAGAGGAGAAGGGAGTTGAGGGAAATTGGGGGGGGGGGGGTGAACCATGAGAGACTATGGACTCTGAAAAACAATCTGAGGGTTTTGAAGGGGTGGGGGGTGGGAGATTGGGGGATCCAGGTGGTGGGTATTGGAGAGGGCACAGATTGCATGGAGCACTGGGTGTGGTACAAAAACAATGAATACTGTTATGCTGAAAAAATAAAATTTTTTTTAAAAATTCTATTAGGTCAGTGGCTGAGGTGAAACTTGGAATACCCCATAATTACTATTAAATACTTAGTTTCCATATGCTTAGAGTGACCTCCATCCCTCATTTGCAAATTAAGGCAGATGTAATGGCTCATGTGTGACTCATGTAATGGCAGTGATAAGTGCAGTCAATTGAATCATGAGGCTGAATGACCCTATATGATTTCTTCTTTCAATTCCATGAGTCTCTTAGGACTTTGTAAGTAGGTTACACTGTAACTATCATTGCTGGCCTAAAAGATAGTGTGAGTTGCACTTTATATATGGATGAATGGAATTGTGAGAGATGAGTTCAAGGTCAACACCCCCCAGAAGTATCATTTTTCATCAACAGATCCAAAGAAAGAAATCAGATAGTTTTTGGCTCTTTCTAAAGCGTGTACCAGTCACTTGGAAGTCTGTTATATTAACAGAGTCCATCTAGACTTTCTGTCTAGCTGCTCCCACCCATACAGCTGTGGCCTTATAAGTGAGGAGGTGGTTAAGAGGTATTCGGTGCTTATTCGAATTCTTATTTAAAGAACACCCTTTATTGTAATTGCCACAGTGAAGTTCCTTAATATATAGACCCTTTTTTCCCCCGGTCTGTCTTCTGATTCTTTATTACTATCTTGAGTTCCATAAGCCTCATCTTCAATAGCATCCTTTGCTTTTAGCACATGCCTCCAAAGATCATCTGCTTCCTTTAAGGGGTCCTCTATTCCCTCATCACTGGTGCTGGTCTATGGCAGACGCCGGATCCAAGAACCCTTTCCAAGGGTTTTCCTTCTGATTATCAAATAGCTAATTCTTTGACCCAACAATCGTGATACCTCCTCTTACTATTACTCCAGTCATGGCAGAGTCCACTGGTTTGGGGAATGAATTCTCCTTGATGGTACCTGTCTACAGTTACCACCAGGATTCAACACATTTTACTCCTTCTGTGCAATGCTCTTCTAACACTCAAGTCTGCTGGAGACTCTGGGGCTGACTCCAGCATGGACACCAAACTATGTTGTATACTTTGAAGGCATGGGCTCTTGGGAGTTTATATGCTTCCCTTTTGAATTTTTTTAAAATGAAATATGAAGGGATTCTAAATCAATCAGTCACTTATATTTCATATATAGAATTCATAGATGTCTTCAAAGTAGGCAAATATTAGTGGCACAGTCCAACCCATAAGAGGAAATTCAAAGTTCTCCTGCTCTGTTTCACTCCCAGGGAGAAGTTTTGAACGATAATGAAGACAAGAAGCACTGGTGCTTACCTGTTTAGAGTCAAACCATAATTAACTTCTCTTAGGAGTGACCACCCTAATTTGTATTGGTTATTTTGTCAATATTTCGTTTTATCTGGTCTTTGATGACACCTGGAGTTGACTTCTTCTGAGGTTGTTTCCTTTACCTAAAAATTTTATATTGTGAGAAGTACCAGAAAAAAAAAAAAAAATGAGATTGAGTAGAGGACAGTTTAGGTCAGCTCTGTGGCTGCAGGAGGGACTGGCTTGTTTTCCTAGCTTTGTCTATCTGTGCACATTTTGCTTCAGAGCACTAGGACACATGGGGACAAGATCTTTAATGGAAAGGGGCCAAGAAAGATGTTTAGTTGGCCTTTCTTGCAGATGTTAAGGCAGAGATAAAAAGGGATCCTGGCTGCTTGCTCTGCCCAGTTAAGTAAATTATCCCAGGCAGGCATTTCCTTGGAATCTGTGGTGATGACAAGTGCTTGATTCACAGACTTAAGAATTTGAAGGCCTGCCTCTCTTAAATACTGATTATTTGGTTGGAAGTAAGGGAACATGAAAAATTACTTTCTGCATGGATATTGTAAAGATCTCAAAGGCAGATCATATAGCCGGGCCTAATAAGTGAATGAAACAAAAACTAGACTCTTTTATTAATCATAATCATCCTTCCCATTTTTCTGCTATAATTTCTGTTTCAGTCTTCTTTCCTGGCAGGAACAATAATTTAATATTATAACTGATATAATTTCATGCACCTGCATTTCTACAGTATAGCAAAAACCACTCATATTTTAATTTATTCATAACCAAATTTGTTCTGAAGATGAATTAACCTAGGTCAGTTTCATGTTTCCTATAGCTCTTTACCTATACTCTCCTGTCACACAAAACTCTCTTGGCTTTGCAATGATGGTCAGGCACGTGGCTCATGTCCCCTCTACACTGCAAGCTCTCTGAGGCCACATCACAGCGTTGTCTTTGCATCTTCTACCATATCTAGATTAGGAGTTGATAATATAGGCAAGTAGAAAGAGGAGGTGTTTCTAGAGCCAGTTTAATGAGGAGTTCTCAAAAATGTACCAAGTCAAGGATATTTTTAAAAAGGCACCCATTGTAGAGTGGTCAGGAGCCAATAAATACTAGGTTATGTGTCAACCTCAATCACCAGGTTCAGAATAAGTGGGTGGAGAAGATGGCATGGGAGTAGAGAAAGAGGATCAGGAGAATCAAGGTGAGAATAGGAGGGTCAGAAAGATAAATCCCAATCCTTGACAACATTTCTATGCTGATAGGGCAAGTGGTCTGCTGAAAGGTGCCACTAGAGACCACAGCCAGGGCTCAATAGAGCCCTCAATGAGTGCTCAATAGATGGATAAGCTGGAAAAAGAATATTCATAGTCTACACTGGAAACTTTTGATAAACAGAGCTATGTTTTTGTTTTGTTTTGTTTCCGGAGGTGGCTAGGATTTATGAAGGCACAGCTATAAGGTAGATAAATTTATTTTATTTCTTGAGGGGTTTTGTTTTTGTTTTTGTTTGGTTTGGTTTTTAGGTAGGCTCCCCATGGAACATAGAGCCCAATGTGGAGCTTGAAATCAGGAGTCAGAAGCTCCACCGACTGAGCCACTCAGGTGCCCCTCTTGACTTGTTTTTATACTTATACCGTTTTATACTTGTACTGTTTTATACTTATATAAAGCTTGTGATATAATAATAGCAACTATATAGGTTATTATGCTGTGATAAACTACTTGATCTACCCTCAGCTCTGATTCTTTCCTGCTCTGTGACACAGGACACATTAATTTAATCTCTCAAAGCCTTGATTTCTTTAACTGTAAGATGATGATGGAATTACCTAAGCTATAGGGATACAGAGAATATCAAGGGAAATAATGGATATGAAGTATTTATCATAATGCCTGGAACATTAATATCCTAATATATATTAACAATTATTACTGTAAATATATCCTTAGGAAGGTACAATAGTTAATTTTGTGTGTCAACTTGACTTGAATAAGGAATGCCCAAATAGCTGATTAAAAAAAATAAAAATTAAAAAAAATCATTTCTGGGCGTTTCTAGAAGAGATTAACATTTGACTCAGTAGACTGAATGAAGAAGACTCAATCTGTTGAGGAGCCTAATGGAACAAAAAAGCAGAGGAAGTACAAATTCTTTCAATTCTTGAGCTTTGATGTCCACCTTCCCCTGTTCATAGACATTGGAGCTCTTGCATTTCAGGCCTTGAGATTTGGACACTTACACTGTCACCTTCTCCACCAGACTGACATTTAGCTTCATACTGGGGGTTATAAAACAGTTCCCCTGGTTCTCAGACCTTGAGACTAAAACCAATTTTACCATTGATTTTCCTGGTTATTCAGCTTGCAGGCAGCATATCATGTCATATTTCAGCTGTTGTGATCCCATGTGCCAAATCCCATAATAAATTTCCTTGTATATCTATATAGATCCTATTGGTTTTGCTACTTTGGAGAGGCCTAAATCAGAAAGTACAAAAGATGGAATCTTTTAAATTTAAATTCAATTAACCAACATATAGTACATCCTAGTTTCAGATGTAGAGTTCAACAATTCATCATAGCTTATAACACACAGTGCACATCATATCACGTGCCTTCTTAATGCCCATCACTCAATTACTCCCATCCCAACCACCCACCCACTTCCCCTCCAGTAACCCTCAGTTTGTTTCCTATAGTTAAGAGTCTCTCATGGGTTGTCTCCCTCTCTGATGACATTCCACTCAATTTTCTCTCACTTCCCCTATGATCCTCTGTGCAGTTTCTTATATTCCACATATGAGTGAAACCATATATTTTCTCCTTGGGTTGTTTCACTTAGCATAATCCTCCAGTTCCATCCATTTTGATGCAAATGGCAGGTATTCATCTTTTTTTAATTTTAATTTTTTATTTTTTATTTAATTTTTTATTTTTTAATTTTAATTTTTTTTAATTTTATTTTTTATTAACATATAATGTATTATTAGCCCCAGGGGTATGGGTCTATGAATCACCAGGTTTACACACTTCACAGCATTCACCATAGCACATACCTTCCCCAATGTCCATAACCCAACCACCCTCTTCCGACCCCCCTCCCCCAGCAACCCTCAGTTCGTTTTGTGAGTTAAGAGTCTCTTATGGTTTGTTTCCCTCCTGATGCCATCTTGTTTCATTTTTTTCCCTC
This sequence comes from Mustela nigripes, assembly GCF_022355385.1. Classification (NCBI taxonomy): domain Eukaryota; kingdom Metazoa; phylum Chordata; class Mammalia; order Carnivora; family Mustelidae; genus Mustela; species Mustela nigripes. Next base: position 29,880,633 of record NC_081564.1, on the reverse strand, counting down.
CCTATCTCCCCAACCCCCCACATTGCCTCTCAAATTCTTCATACCAGGGAGATCATATGAAAATTGTCTTTCTCTGATTGACTTATTTCACTCCACATAATACCCTCTAGTTCCATCCACACTGTTGCAAATGGCAAGATTTCATTTCTTTTGGTGGCTGCATAGTATTCCATTGTAGATATATATATATCTATATATATATCTATATATATATCTCACATCTTCTTTATCCATTCATCTGTTGATGGACATCTAAGTTCTTTCCATAGTTTGGCTATTGTGGACATTGCTGCTATAATCATTCGGGTGCACGTGTCCCTTTGGATCACTACATTTGTATCTTTAGGGTAAATACCCAGTAATGTGATTGCTGGGTTATAGGGTAGCTCTATTTTCAACTTTTTGAGTAACCTCCATGCTGTTTTCCAGAGTTTTTGCATTAGCTTGCATTCCCACCAACAGTGTAAGAGGGTTGCCCTTTCTCCACATCCTCACCAGCATCTGTCATTTCCTGACTTGTTAATTTTAGCCATTCTGATTGGTGTGAGGTTGTATCTCACTGTGGTTTTGATTTGTATTTTCCTGATGGCTAATGATGTGGAACATTTTTTCATGTTTGTTAGTCAATTGTATGTCTTCTTTGGAGAAGTGTCTGTTCATATCTTCTGCCCTTTTCTTGACTGGATTCTTTGGTTTTGGGGGGTGTTAAGTTTGAGATGTTCTTTATAAATCCTGGATACCAACACTTTATCTGTAATGTCACTTGCAAATATCATCTCCCATTCCATGGATTTCTTCTTTTGGGTTTTGTTTTAGGTTTTGGTTTTGTTTTACTGTTTCCTTTGCCATGGAGGAGATTTTATCTTGATGAAGTCCTAAAAGTTCATTTTTGCTTTTGTTTCCCTTGTTTTTAGAGGAAAAAGTGGCTGTGACTGGTGTCAAAAAAGTTACTGCCTATATTCTCCTCTAGGATTGGGATGGAATCCTGTCTCACATTTAGGTCTTTCATCCATTTTGAGTTTATCTTTGTATGTGGTATAAGAGAATGGCCCAGTTTCATTCTTCTGCATGTGGCTGTTGAATTTTCCCAGCACCACTTTTTTTTTTATTGTGTTATGTTAGTCACCATACATCATTAGTTTTTGATGTAGACCCAGCACCATTTTTTGAAGACACTGTCTTTTTTCCATTGGATGTTTTTTCCTGATTTGTCTAAGAGTAGTTTACCATAGAGTTGAGGGTCCACTTCTGGGCTCTCTATTCTGCTCCATTGATTTATGTGTTTGTTTTTGTGCCAGTACCATACTATCTTGAGATGGTCACAACTTTGCAATATAACTTGAACTCAAGCATTGTGAGGCTACAAGCTTTGGTTTTCTTTTTCAACATTCCCCTATCAATTCAGGGTCTTTTCTTGTTCCACATAAATTTTAGGATTGTTTATTGCCGCTCTCTGAAAACTGTAGATGATATTTTGATAGGGATGGCAATGAAAGTATAGATAGCTCTGGTCAGCATAGACATTTTGACAATGTTTATTCTTCCAAACCATGAGTATGGTATGTTTTTGCATTATTTTGTGTCTTCCTCAATTTCTCTCATAAGTGTTCTCTCCCCTTTTGTTAGGTTTATTCCTAAGTATATTATGGATTTTGGTGCTATTATAAATGGAATTGACTCATTAATTTCTATTTCTTCAGTTAATGTATAGAAATGCAACTGAGTTCTGAGCACTGATTTTGTATCCTGCTATGTTGCTGAATTGCTCTATGAGTTCCAGTAATTTGGTAATGGAGTCTTTTGGGTTTTCCACATAAAGTATCATGTCATCTGCAAAGAGAGTGTTTGACTTCTTTTTTTGTCAACTTGATTGCCTTTTATTTCTTTTGTTGTCTGATTGCTGAGGCTAGGACTTGTAGTACTATGTTGAGCAACAGTGGTGAGAATGGACTTCCTTTTCATGTTTCTGACCTTAAGGGAAAAGCTCTCAGTTTTGCCCCATTGAGAATATTTGATGTGGGCTTTTCATAGATGGCTTTGATAATATTGAGGTATATTCCTTCTATCCCTATACTTTGAAGAGTTTTAATGAAGAAAGGATGTTGTATATTGTCAAATGCTTTCTCTGCATCAGTTGAGAGGATTATAGAGTTCTTCTCTCTTCTTTTATTTATGCTCTATCATGTTGATTGATTTGTGCATGTTGAACCACACTTGCATCCCAGAAATAAAACTCACTTGATTGTAGTGAATACTACTTTTAATGTACTGTTGGATCCTAGTGGCTAGGATCTTATTGAGAATTTTGGTATCCATATTCATCAGGGATACTGGACTGTAGTTCTCCTTTTTGACGGGGCCTTTGGTTTTGGGATCAGTGAAATGCTGGCCTCAGAGAACAAGTCTGGATGTTTTCCTTCTGTTTCTATTTTTTGAAATAGCTTCAGTAGGATAGATATTAGTTCTTCTTTAAATGTTTGGAAGAATTCCCCTGGGAAGCCATCTGGCCCTAGACTCTTTCTTTTTTTAAATTTTTATTCCTTTTCAGTGTAACAGTATTCATTGTTTCTGCACCCCACCCAGTGCTCCATGCAATACGTGCCCTCCTTAATACCCACCACCTGGTTCCCCCAACCTCCCACCCCCCACCCCCTCAAAATCCTCAGATTGTTTTCCAGAGTCCATAGTCTTTCACGGTTCACCTCCCCTTCCAATTTCCCTCAACCCCCTTCTCCTCTCCATCTCCCCTTGTCCTCCACGTTATTTGTGATGCTCCACAAGTGAGTGAAACCATATGATAATTGACTCTCTCTGCTTGACTTATTTCACTTAGCATAATCTCTTCCAGTCCTGTCCATCTTGCTTCAAAAGTTGGGTATTCATCCTTTCTGATGGAGGCATAATACTCCATAGTGTATATGGACCACATCTTCCTTATCCACTCATCTGTTGAAGGGCATCTTGGTTCTTTCCACAGTTTGGTGACCGTGGCCATTGCTGCTATAAACATTGGGGTACAGATGGCCCTTCTTTTCATGACATCTGTATCTTTGGGGTAAATACCCAGTAGTGCAATGGCAGGGTCATAGGGAAGCTCTATTTTTAATTTCTTGAGGAATCTCCACACTGTTCTCCAAAGTGGCTACACCAACTTGCATTCCCGCCAACAGTGTAAGAGGGTTCCCCTTTCTCCACATCCTCTCCAACACATGTTGTTTCCTGTCTTGCTAATTTTGGATATTCTAACTGGTGTTAGGTGGTATCTCAATGTGGTTTTAATTTGAATATCCCTGATGGCTAATGATGAACATTCTTTCATGTGTCTGATAGCCATTTGTATGTCTTCATTGGAGAAGTGTCTGTTCATATTGTCTGCCCATTTTTTGATATGATTGTCTGTTTTGTGTGTGTTGAGTTTGAGGAGTTCTTTTAGATCCTGGATATCAACCTTTTGTCTGTACTGTCATTTGCAAATATCTTCTCCCATTCCATGGGTTGCTTCTTTGTTTTGTTGACTGTTTCCTTTGCTGTGCAGAAGCTTTTGATCTTGATGAAGTCCCAAAAGTTCATTTTCACTTTTGTATCCTTTGCCTTTGGAGACTCTAGTTTTTTGGGAGGTGTTTGATCACTGTCTCAATTCGCTTGCTGGTTTTTGGTCTGTTCGGATTATCTATTTCTTCCTGTTTCAGTGTTGGTAGTTTATAAGTTTCCAGGAACATATCCATTTCTTCCCAATTGCTTAACATTTTAGCATATACATTACTGATAATAAGTCCTAACAATGGTCTCTATTTCCTTGTATTAGTCGTGATCTTGCCCCTTTCATTCATTATTTTATTGATTTGGGTCCTTTCCCTTTTCTTTTGAATAAGTCTTACCCTAGGTTTATCGACCTTATTAATTCTTTCAATGAACCAGCTTCTGGTTTTATTGATCTGTCCTACTGTTTTTCTGGTTTCTATTTCATTGATTTCTGCTCTAATCTTTATATTTTTCTTCTCCTGCTTGGTTTAGACTTAATTTCCTGTTCTTTCTCCAGCTCCTTCACAAGTTTAGCTTGTGCATTTGGGGTTTTGTGATTTTTTTGAGAAAGACTTGAATGGCTATGTACTTCCTTCTAAGACCCCCCTTTACAGTATCCCATAGGTTTTGAATGCATGTGTTTTAATTCTCTTCAGTTCCAATGAATTACGTTCTTTAATTTCTTAGTTGACCTAAACATTCTGTAGCAGGATGCTCTTTAACTGTTTGAGTTCTTTCCAAATTTCTTCTTGTGGTTGAGTTCCAGTATCAAAGTGTTGTGGTCTGAAAATATGCAGGGAATAATCTCAATCTTTTGGTATTGGTTGAGACATGACTTGTGACCTAGTATGTGGTCTATTCTAAAGAAAGATCCATGTACACTTGAGAAGAATGAGTATTCTCTTAGGACGGAATGTTCTATAGATATATCTACAAAGTCCATCTGGTCCAGTGTGTCATCCAAAACTCTTGTCTCTTTGTTGATCTTCTGCTTAGATGATCTGTCCATTTCTGTGAGTGGAGGGTTAAGGTCTCCTACTACTAATGTATTATTATCAATATGGGGGGGGTTACTTTTTTATTAATTAATTTACCTAAATGGCTGATCTTATGTTGGGGGCATAGATATTTACAATTGTTAAATCTTCTTATTGGATAGATCCTTTAAGTATGATATAGTGTCCCTCCACAACTCTTACTATCATCTTTGTTTTAAAATCTAATTAGTGTAATATGTGGAATGCTACCTCAATTTCTTTTGAGGTACATTAACATGGTAAATGGTTCTCCATCCCCTCACTTTCAATATGGAGATGTCTTTAGGTTCAAAGTGTATCTCCTGTAGAGAGCATATGGATGGGTCCTGCTTTTTTGTCCAATCTGAAACGCTGTGTCTTTTGATGGGAGCATTCAGCCCATTTACGTTTTGAGTAACTCTTGAAAGATATTAATTTACTGCCATTCCATTACCTATAAAGCCCTTGTTTCTGTAGATTTTCTGTTTCTTTCTGGTATGTGACTCTTACAGTTCCTTCACTTACAGCATCCCCCTTAATATTTCTTGCATGCCTGGTTTGGTGGTCACATATTCTTTCAGTTTCTGCCTGTCCTGGAAGCTCTTTATCTCTCCATCCTTTATGAATGACAGCCTCGCTGGATAAAGTATTCATAGCTGCCTGTTCTTCTCAGTTAGTACCCAGAATATGTCTTGCCAGCCCTTTTTGGCTTGCCAGGTTTCTGAGGACAGGTCTGATGTTATTCTTGTTTTTCCCTCCATGTAAGGAATCTCTTCTCCCTAGCTATTCTCAGGATAGTTTCTTTGGCTGTACAATTTGCAAGTTTCATTATTATATGTCATGGTGTTGATCTATTTTTAATGACTTTTTATTGATTTGGGGAGGGATCCTATCTGTCTCTTGGATTCAAATGCTTGTTTCCTTCCCCAGATTAGGGAAGTTCTCAACTACAGTTTGCTCAAATATACCTTCTAGCTCACTCTCGCTCCCTCACACACTCTCTTGCTCTCTCCCCTCAGGGGTCCCAGTAATTCTAACACTGGAACTTTTCATGGCATTATTGATCTCTCTAAGTCTGCTCTCATGAGCTTCTCTGGGTACCTATTCCTATCTTCTTTGGCTTCCTTCCATTCTATCAACTTACCTTCTAGATCACTAATTCATTCTTCTGTCAATTTAATCTGGCTTTTAGAATATCCAGTTTAGGCTGCATCTTAATCATAGCATTTTTTAAGTTTGGCCTGATAGATCTCATTTCTGCCCTTACAGATTCTATATTGTTACTTATGGTTTTCTCAAGTCTAGCTATTGACTTCATAATTGCTACCCTGAAGTCTATCTCTGACATCTTGCTTATATCCATATTCATTAGGACATTGTCTCTAATTCTTTTCTTTGTTGAGAATTCCTCCACCTAGTCATTCTGTTGAGGGATGGTTGAGGGAATGTACAGAATCCAAAATATCAACTATAACCCAAGCAAAATGCATCTGTGAAAAAACCTGAAGTGGTTGAAAGCTACTACAGATGTGGCATCAAAGCCAAGATTATCCAAAATAAGAAAAAAGAAGAAAAAAGGGGGGGGGGTACAAAGGAGAGATTATAATCTTTCGCTGTGGACAAAGCAGGGTGATCTGCCTGTTTCTGCATGATTACTGGTCTGTGTTTTAGAAGACACTATACCTCAAAATTGCAGAGAAATCTGAACTTACATAAATACCAAGATAAAATTGAAAAGATTTAAAAACGGTCCAGTATGGGGCATAAACCTATAAAACATATACATGAAAAAGAAAAATTAAGAAGCAACTTAAAAACAAGTTGGATAAATGAAACAAGATGGGATTGGGAGGGAGACAAACCATAAGTGACTCTTAATCTCACAAAACAAACTGAGGGTTGCTGGGGGGAGGGGGTTGGGAGAAGGGGGTGGGATTATGGATATTGGGGACGGTATGTGCTTTGGTGAGTGCTGTGAAGTGTGTAAACCTGGTGATTCACAGACCTGTACCCCTGGGGATAAAAATATATGTTTATAAAAAATAAAAAATTAAAAAAAAAAAAGTTGGAATGTTTATAGCAGCAATGGCCATGGTCGCCAGACTGCGGAAAGAACCAAGATGCCCTTCAACAGATGAATGGATAAGGAAGATGTGGTCCATATACACTAAGGAGTATTATGCCTCCATCAGAAAGGATGAATACCCAACTTTTGAAGCAACATGGATGGAACTGGAAGAGATTATGCTAAGTGAAATAAGTCAAGCAGAGAGAGTCAATTATCATATGGTTTCACTCACTTGTGGAGCATCACAAATAACATGGAGGACAAGGGGAGATGGAGAGGAGGATGGGGTTGAGGGAAATTGGAAGGGGAGGTGAACCGTGAGAGATTATGGACTCTGGAAAACAATCTGAGGGTTTTGAGGGGGTGGGGGGTGGGAGGTTGGGGGAACCAGGTGGTGGGTATTAAGGAGGGCATGTACTGCCTGGAGCACTGGGTGGGGTGCAGAAACAATGAATACTGTTATGCTGAAAAGAAATTTTTAAAAAATAGGTTGGGTAACACAAATCTATCTGAAATGGGAGCAGGCTTAAAAATAAAGGAAAAAAGGGATAAGAAAAGAAACTAAAAAAGACGTGTAAAATTTTAGCCTGAAGTATAAATGAGTTGTGAAGAAACACTTGAAACTCCCTATATTATTTTCCTCCGGTGCTGGAGTTTTGGGTTTTTTTGTTTGTTTGTTTTTTGTTTTGTTTTGTGTTTTTGTTTTTATAAACATATGTTGTATTATTAGCCCCAGGGTACAGGTCTGTGAATCGCCAGGTTTACACACTTCACAGCACTCACCATAGCACATACCCTCCCCAATGTCCATAACCCCACACCCCTCTCCTGACCCCTCTCGCCCTGACAACCCTCAGTTTGTTTTGTGAGATTAAGAGTTTCTTATGGTTTGTCTCCCTCCCGATCCCATCTTGTTTCAGTTATTCTTTTTCTACCCTCCACACCCCCATGTTGCATCTCAACTTCCTCATATCAGGGAGTTCAGATGATAGTTGTCTTTCTCTGATTGACTTATTTCACTAAGCATGATAGCCTCTAGTTCCCTCCACATCATCACAAATGGCAAGATTCCATTTCTTTTGATAGCTGCATAGTATTTCATAATATAGAGATAGAGATATATATCACATCTTCTTTATCCATTCACCTGTTGATGGACATCTAGGTTCTTTCCATAGTTTGGCTATTGTGGATATTGCTGCTATAAACATTTGGATGCACATGCCCCTTCAGATCACTATGTTTGTATCTTTAGGGTAAATACCCAATAGTGTGTTTGCTGGGTCATAAGGTAGCTCTATTTTCAACATTTTGAGGAACCTCCATGCTGTTTTCCAGAGTGGTTGCACCAGCTTGCATTCCCACCAACAGTGTAGGAGGGTTCCCCTTTCTCCACATCCTCGCCAGCATCTGTCATTTCCTGACTTGTTAATTTTAGCTATTCTGACTGGTGTGAGGTGGTATCTCATTGTGATTTTGACTTGTATTTCCCTGATGCTGAGTGATGTGGAGCACTTTTTCATGTGTCTGTTGGCCATCTGGATGTCTTCTTTTCAGAAATGTCTTCATGTCCTCTGCCCAGTTCTTGATTGGATTATTTGTTCTTTGGGTGTTGAGTTTGATAAGCTCTTTACAGACTTTGGACACTTGCCCTTTACCTGATAGGTTGTTTGCAAATGTCTTCTCCCATTGTGTCGGTGGTCTTTTGGTTTTGTTAACTGTTTCCTTTGCTGTGCAAAAGCTTTGGATCTTGATGAAATCCCAATAGTTCATTTTTGCCCTTGTTCCCCTCGCCTTTGGCGATGTTCCTAGGAAGAAGTTGCTGCAGCTGAGGTCGAAGAGGTTGCTGCTTGTGTTCTCCTCAAGGATTTTGATGGATTCCTTTCGCACATTGAGGTCCTTCATCCATTTTGAGTCTATTTTCATTTGTGGTGTAATGAAATGGTCCAGTTTCATTTTTCTGCATGTGACTGTCCAATTTTCCCAACACTATTTATTGAAGAGGCTGTCTTTTTTCCATTGGACATTCTTCCCTGCTTTGTCGAAGATTAGATGACCATAGAGTTAAGAGTCTATTTTTGGGCTCTCTATTCTGTTCTATTGATCTATGTGTCTGTTTTTGCACCAGTACCATGCTGTCTTGATGATGACAGCTTTGAAATAGAGCTTGAAGTCCGGAATTGTGATGCCACCAACTTTGACTTTCTTTTTCAATATTCCTTTGGCTATTTGAGGTCTTTTCTGGTTCCATATAAATTTTAGGAATATTTGTTCCATTTCTTTGGATAAAATGGGTGGGATTTTGATAGAGATTGCATTAAATGTGTAGATTGCTTTAGGTAGTGTGTCTATGTGTGTGTGTCTATGCTTTAGGTAGCATAGACATTTTCACAATATTTATTCTTCCAATCCAGGAGCATGGAACATTTTTCCATTTCTTTGGGTCTTCCTCAATTTCTTTCATGAGTACTTTTTTTTTTCATTTATTTATTTTCAGCATAACAGTATCATTATTTTTTCACCACACCCAGTGCTCCATGCAATCCGTGCCCTCTATAATACCCACCACCTGGTACCCCGACCTCCCACCACCACCCCGCCACTTCAAACCCCTCAGATTGTTTTTCAGAGTCCATAGTCTCTCATGAGTACTTTATAGTTTTCTGAGTATAGATTTTTTTGCCTCTTTGGTTAGGTTTATTCCTAGGCATCTTATGGTTTTGGGTGTAATTGTAAGTGGGATTGACTCCTTAACTTCTCTTTCTTCTGTCTTGTTGTTGGTGTATGGTGCTGGTGTTTTACAGTCCCGGGGGAAATAAGCTTATCTTTCACCTGTTCTTCCAGTCTGTCTTCTGGGAAAAAGGTTTTGCTGCTGGGCTTCTTAGGTGTGTGCCTGGGTGGAGTTGCCCCACCACCTGCCAGGGGGATGGACTTAGTATGAGCTGGTTGGCTGTGTGGCTTTTGTTCCCTGACATCTTTCTGCTTCTCTTTAGAGGGTCAGAGCAAACATGGCCACGTGGGAATCTCTGGCCCAGAGCTGCAATATTGCGGCCCCCTATACTCCCCTCCCCCCAGAAATTCTCCAAGTCAGTACATCTCCACCTCTGCATCTAACCAAACTGTTGAGACTCATGCAATTCATGCCTGACACACCTCTCCCGGGGGAGTCACAGGGACCTGCAGGCATCTCTGTGCTTTGTGACTTTCAATTACTAGTGGCCAGGGCTCACATATGCACCCTGTTTCGCAGCTACCAGGTCACGCTGAGTGCTGCCCCAGTGTCCCTTGGGAGTCACACTGCCCTGAGAGCTGTTTTGAAGCTGTGGGTGTGGGCTCTTTATGTGCCAAGCTGCTGAATCGCTTGGCTCCTGCCAGTTGCTCTTCCCCTGGGGCAGCCACAGGAACCCATGAACACCTCCACGTCTTGTGACTTGGCACCTGACAGTGGCTATGGACTCACCCATGCACCCTCCTCTTTAGCACCTAGGTCATGCTGGGTGCTGCCCCAGTATCTCCTTATGCACCACAATACCCTGAGAGCTGTCGCTGTCATGGGCACAAGCAGTTATTTATCTCCCCTGGATGTTAGCCCACACCTTCTAGTCTTTTTCAGGGTGGTCAGGCAGAGGGCACTCTCCCTAACAGCTTGATTCTTGGTTTATGGTATCTGGAGCTGAAAGTCCCCTCTCTGCTCACCGACCATAACCAGTCTCCCAGCTACCTGCTTGTGCACTCCATCGGTTTGGGCTAACCCCATTCTTTCTGAGTCTTCTGGAATCCTGAGACCACAATGATCCCCCTAGAATTTTGCCTTACTTGCTACCTGTGCCCTTTTCAGAAGGGGGTGCCTGTCACTACAGTAGATTTCCAAGAGTCTCAATTTCTTTCCTCCAGTGTTATATCACTTTCCAACAGCTGGTATACAGAGGCTCCATCCTTTCTCTGCTTATCTTTGGATATTTCCCCAGAAGATTCAAGGTTTCACACCTCCTACCCCAAAAAAGCAGTCATTTTTCTGCTTGTGGAGATCCAGATAAATTTTACATGTCAGGTTGAATTCATGTGTCTTCAGAATGTTTTGAGAGGTATCCAGCTAAATTCAAGGGACCACATGAAATGAGATCCCCTACTCAGCTGCCATCTCACCCCCTTCCCTATGAATTCTACCTTCAAATGCATATCATGCAGTATTTATTGGTTTCCATCTGCTACTGACATTCAGAATTCTCTTTCCCTGATGACTGCCATAGTGCCTTTTTTAGATAATAATGTTCAAACCTGCATTCAATGCACATGCAAGTATCCCCACTTATCCTCAACCTGCTATTGTTCTCCCTTATCCAGGTATTCACAATAGCTTCTGTTTTTGTTGTTGTTGTTGTTGTTGTTGTTGTTTTGTTTTGTTTGCAGAACATTATATACAACTAATTCATATGCATGCTGAAATGTTTAGTTTTAATGGCCTAGGAAATAGGCTAACCTTCGTTTATTTGAGGGGAAGGCAATCAAATATCTTATTTTATTGGTAATTATTAGTGCTACAAAAAGACAATGGTATAAAACTTTATGTATGATAGTGAGCATCTACTATAAACATGGTGGGGCACAACTACTCTAGACATCAAACAATGTTTTCCTATTGTGGTTTTTCTTTCTTGTTTGTATGTCTTTTTTTCTGTTTAAAGGTTATAAAATTATACATATTCATGGCAGACAATTTTCCACATATAAAATGTATAAGGGAGAAAATAAATCTTCCAATAAATATAGCCACTGTTAACACTTTGGTGTTTTCTTTCTTAGTGTTTTGAAAAATATGAATATATGTACATACTATTTTTTTAGGAACTGTTTTATAAATAGACTCTTTTTTTAAATTAACATATAATGTATTATTAGCCCCAGGAGTACAGGTCTGTGAATTGTCAGGCTTACACACTTCACAGCACTCACCACAGCACATACCCTCTCCAATGTCCATAACCCAACCACCCTCTTCATACCCCCTCCAGTAACACCCCTCCCCCCAGCAACCCTCAGTTTGTTTTGTGAGATTAAGAGTCTCTTATGGTTTGTCTCCCTCCTCAGTACCATCTTGTTTTACTTTTCCCTCCCTTCCCCCCATGACCACCAGCCCTGCATCTCAAATTCCTCATACCAGAGAGATCATATGATAATTGTTCTCTGATTGACTTTTTTCGCTTCACATAATACCCTATAGTTCCATCCATGTCATTGCAAATAGCAGGATTTCAGTTTTTTGGAAGACTGCATAGTGTTCCATTATATATATATACCACTTCTTCTTTATCCATTATCAGGGGTTTCTTTTTCCTATTTATTTTTATTTATTTATTTTCAGTGTTCTAGAATTCATTGTTTATGCACCACACCCGGGTATCTATGCAATAAGTGCCCTCCTTAATAACCACAACCAGTCTCACCTAACCTCCCATCCCCCTCCCCTCCAAATCCCTCAGTTTCTCAGAGTCCACAGTCTCTCATGCTTCGTCTCCCCCTCCAATTTCCCCAAACTCACTTCTCTCCATCTCCCCATGTCCTCTGCATTATTCCTTATGCTCCACAAAGAAATGAAACCATATGATAATTGACTCTCTCTCTTGACTTATTTCACTGAGCATAATCTCCTCCAGTCCCATCCATGTTGATACAAAAAGTTGAGTATTCACCCTTTTTGATGGAGGCATAATACTCCATTGTATATATGGACCATATCTTCTTTATCCATTCATTGGTTGAAGGGCATTTTGGTACTTTCCAGTTTGGAAACTGTGGCCATTGTTGCTATTAACATTGGGGTACAGATGGCCCTTCTTTTCACTACACCTGTATCTTTGGGGTAAATACCCAATAGTGCAATTGCAGGGTCATAGGGTAGCTCTATTTTTAATTTCTTAAGGAATCTCCACACTGTTTTCCAAAGTGGTTGCACCAACTTGCATTTCCACCAACAGTGTAAGAGTGTTCCCCTTTCTCCACATCCTCTCCAACACACGTTGTTTCCTGTCTTGCTAATTTTGGCCATTCTAACTGGTGTCAGGTGGTATCTCAATGTGGTTTTGATTTGACTATCCCTGATGGCTAACTGATGATGAATATTCCTTCATGTGTCTGTCAACCATTTTTATGTCTTCTTTGGAGAAGTATCTGCTCATATCTTCTGCCCATTTTTTTGACTTTATTATTTGTTGTCTGGGTGTTGAGTTTCAGAAGTTCTTTTTTTAATTTTTTTATTTTTTTATTTCTTTTCAGTGTTCCAGAGTTCATTGTGTATGCACCACACCCAGTGCTCCATGCAATACGGGTCCTCCACAATACCCACCACCAAGCTAATCCAACCTCCCACCCCTCTCCCCTCCAAAACCCTCAGTTGGTTCCTCAGAGTCCACAGTCTCTCAAGGTTCATAAATTGGAGTTTCAGAAGTTCTTTATAGATCTTGGATACCATCCGTTTATCTGTACTGTCATTTGCAAATGTCTTTTCCCATTCAGTGGGTTTTCTCTTAGTTTTGTTAACTGTTTCCTTTGCTGTGCAGAAGCTTTTTATTTTGATGAACTCCAAAAGTTCATTTTTGCTTTTGTTTCCCTTGCTTTAGAGATGTGTTTTTTATTATATTATTAATAATTATTTTAATTTTAATTTTTATCTTATGTTAGTCACCATACAATACATTATTCATTTTTTATGCATCTTGAAACAAGTTTCTATGGCTGATGTCAAAAATGTTACTGCCATTGTTCTCCTCTATGATTTTGATGGATTCCTGTCTTCCACTAAGGTCTTTCATTCATTTAGAGTTTATCTTCATATATGGTGAAAGGAATGGTCGAGTTTCATTCTTCTGTATATAGCTGTCCAATTTCCCCAGCACCATTTGTTGAAGAGACTCTTTTTTCCATTGGATATTTTTTCCTGCTTTGTCAAAGATTAGTTGACCATAGAGTTGAGGGCCCATATCTGGGCTCTCTATTCTGTTCCATTGACATATGTGTCTCTTTCTTTGGCAGTACCATGCTGTCTTGATGATCACAGTTTTGTAACAGAACTTGAAATCTGGCAATGAGATGCTCCAGCTTTGTTTTTCTTTTTCAACATTTCCTTGGAGATTCAGGTCGTTTCTGGTTCCATACAAATTTTAGGATTTTTTTGTTCCAGCACTTTGAAAAATGTCATTGGTATTTTGATCAGGGTGGCATTGAAAAATATAGATTGCTCTGGGCAGCATAGATATTTTAACATGTTGGACATCAATAGCCATTAGGAAGTTCAAATCAAAACCCCATTGAGATATCACCTTACACCAGGTAGAATGGCAAAACTTAACAAATGGCAGAGAGGATGTGGAGAAAGGGGAACACTTTTACACTGTTGGTGGCAATGCAAATTGGTGCAACCTCTTTGGAAAACAGTATGGAATTTCCTCAAGAAGTTAAAAATAGAGCTACCCTATGACCCAGCAACTACACTACTGCATATTTACCCCAAAGATACAGATGTAGTGAAAAGAAGGGACACATGTACCCCAATGTTCGTAACAGCAATGTCCACAATAGCCAAACTGGAAGGAACTGAGATGCCCTTCAACGGACAAATAGATAAAGATGTGGTTCATTTATACAATGGAATATTACTCAGCCTCAAAAAGGATGAATACCCACCATTTGCATTGACATGGTTGGAACTAGAGGGAATTATGCTAAGTGAAATAAGTCAAGCAGACAGACAATTATCATATGGTTTCACTTATATGTGGAATATAAGGAATAACATGGAGGACTTTAGGAGAAGAAAAGGAATATTGAAGAGGGGAGTCAGAAGGGGAGAGAAACCATGAGAGACTATGGAAAAAAACTGAGCGTTTCAGAGGGAGGGGATGAGGGATGGGTTAGCCCGGTGATGGGTATTAAGGAGGGCACATATTGCATGGAGCACTGGATGTTATACCAAACAATGAATCTTGGAATGCTACAGCAAAAACTAATGATGTATTTTATGCTAACTAAGATAACATAATAAAATAAAAAATTTAAAAAAAATAAAACTTCTCATCTCTGCAATCTGTGGTTTACTCCCATACATGAGGAACTACTTAACCACATTTCTGGAATATTTAGTTTTACTTAATTGGACCAAATCATCTCTCAGTTCTTCAAAGACTGTTTTCCCTGTTTTTGCTGTTCTTCATCACCATACTGAATGTAACACTGTATCACACAAGTCGTATCTATGCAAATGTGATAGCTTTAATTTTCCCTTGAATCAGTTTCTGCAAAACACTCAATTTCACTGTCTTCCCTTTGTCACAGTCTTTTCTTCTTAAGACCTCCCAAATCTGCTTTGCCCGAACAATGTCCGTTGGTTTTGTCACTCTTTTGCTTTAGTTCTTTGAAGTCATCCTTTTTAAGTTTCTTTGCTACTGATTCATCATTTTACCATCCGCCTGGAATTTTCTCTATCTGTTGAATTTATTTGCCTTCTGGCATTTGTTCTTTGGTATTTTGTCCTCTTGCTGCTTATTTTTGAAGTGCTTTACACCTTCGCCCCCAGGTTTTGTGGCAATTTTTCAAAGTTCTTAGGTGTCATTTTAAGTCCACCTTCCTTGACAGCTTTCTTTGGAAATGTCTTTAATGAACCAGAATCCTTGTTTTTATGAAATCGGTTTTTTTTTTCTTATGATGTTTTTGCACCTTTTCCTGTGATTTTTGTTCCCCCTTGAACTTCCATTATAGCAGTTCACACAAGTGGGGCCCAGGCCTGTGTACATATTATTTTTATAAAATTGTTACTCAGTTCTAATTGATACATTTTTGTATTTCATCTGCCCTTTCAACCACCACAGCAGCAAGTATTAGACTATTTCTCCTCCATGAGGAACTCTGTCAAAGGGAACTGTGCTCATTTGAAATAAGAAATGAGATGAGTTATCTCATGGCCTTGATAAGACCAAGACATTGCTGTGATTTTTTTAATGACATGTTTCAAAGATTTATGTTGGATCTCAAATAGCATTTTTTAATTGAACAAACATGATATTTATTGAGAGGTTTAGATACCATAATTTTTTGAGAGCTGAACTGAGGTGAAAAACAACTTGACCGCTAGAAGTCTGATTACTCATGATTTTTCCTTACTTTTAGGCAATAGAAATAATTCTGCACTGTCAATATATTTAAAACACACATCCAAAAACTACTATCTTCACATTGAAATATAAAGACTTGAAGACAAAATATTCATGGAATTAGTATCCAAAAATCAAACTGCCTTTCAGTGAAAAATTTCTATATCTTCTCGGTCCAATTTTCATTGGAATATCCACTACAATCTGCTACAACCACAAAATGTTTAATGGTATTTCTGATCATCTATAGTTTGAATTAGGACTTTATAATCTGTAGAAATAATGGGGACAGAATCAGCTAGAGTTAGAATCTGATTATTTTTCTGTATATAAATGCCTAGTGAAATACTAAAATTATACTGTTTCTTATGCTGAGATAAAATAATAATACCTTTAAGAGTTTGCTGGATAAGTTAAATTTTCTGATGAATATATTTTAAAGTCTACAGTGAGCATGTGTAACCAGTGTTTGTTATGTGGTTTACAAGAAAGTTTTGCTGAAAAGCAGGGTATCAAGACACAGGGTTTATCTGAGAAGTTTAAGGGGAGAAAAGTGACAAAATTTCATGATTTTACCTAACTTAAAATTAAAAGTTCAATATGGTCTCCTGTGAAAGTTCATGGTTGAAATATGCTAAGTGGAATGAGGGAACTAGGATGGTGAGGACAAAAGGAGAGTGGGGGTTTAATCAAGGGAAAAAATAATACACGAATAACATGAAAATGGGCAGCAATGGTTGCTTTGTCATCAGCTAATTGAGCTATAAATGATTATATAAGATAAAAAGAATATACCAGTTTTTCTACTACAGATCACAGTGAAAGATAAGTTATTTAATTTCTATTCTTAAACTTCTCTTTTTCTGAAATTTAAGATTATACTAACATATTTGGAATATTTTGGAAATACACATCCTGGCTTTTATTATATTCCCCATTATATTGAACTTAGATAGATCATCTTGAACTTAACTCAGTGATGTAAATAAATTTTCAGTTAGCAACTTTGTGCTTGGTGTCCAAATATGCTTAAGGAACGTCTTGGCAGGTATTTACAGCTAAACATTTTAAAATTACATTTGATCTAATAAAGAGGAGGAACATTCCCTTGGTGTGTCTACCTTGCCTTCTTACTGATTCATTTGGTGTTTGAAGATGTGTTTCCCATTTATTTCACTTATAAAATGGATCTAATAGGCATGCCAAACTTTTCTTTCTTTATTAACATGAACATGACTCTCTGGCTCTGGCTCATACTATAAAATATCTGAGTAACCCTGAAATCTTGGCCTTGCAGACATTCTGACCATTCAGCCAAATGAATCCCTGTCTCTTGGTGTAATCTGGATTGCTTGAACTTGGTAGATATCTCTCCCCCCTTCCTTTCTGCCTTCTCAAAAAGTGGAATTCCAGCTAGGTGTCAAGAATGCTGGGAATCAAGTGGCACATGGACATACATATTTTTCTAAATAACTGTAGGATTGTAATATAATTTATAAAAATAAATATATTTTTATATATTAATGTGTGTGTATGTGTGTGCGCGCGCGCCGTGTGTCAGTACCTCACACAGAGCAAGGGACCCTCACAAATTCCCAAATGATAAGAGCACTACAAACATCTTGCTTTCTAATGAGAAGACTCTGGATGAGTTCCTGGATGGCTCCTGGGTGGAAGATGGTCACCAGAAAAACCAAGACATGATTAGAAGCTTGGAACTTTCAGTCCCACCTCCAGAGGAGAGGAGCTGGAAATGGAGTTAGTAATTGATTGTGCTTATGTGAGGAAGCCTCCATAAAACCTGAATAGTATGAGGTCAGAAAGCTTCCAAGTTAGTGAACACATCCACATACCAGGAGGGTGATGGCACCCCAGCTCCAAGGGGCCAGAAGCTCCTTCACTCAGGAGGCTTTCAGACCTCACCCTACATATCCTTTGTCATACCCAGTATTTCATAGTAAATTGGTAAACATAAGTGTTTCCCTGCATTCTGTGAACTGCTCCAGCAAATCAGTGGAACCCAAGTTGGGGTAATGGGGACTTCTGATTTGCAGCCAAGTGGGCAGAAGTTGTGACTAACCTGGGGACCTAAGACTTAGGGTTGGCATCTGAAGTAGGGCATAGTCTCATGAGACAAATACTTAACCTGTGGGATCTGAGCTATCTCCAGGCTGACAATGTCAGAGTTGAGTTAAATTGTGAGATATCCAGCTGGTGTCACAGAGAATTGCTTGGTAGGGGGAAAGCCCCACACATGTGGTGTCAGAAGTGTTGTGAGTGTGGTAGTAGGTGAGTGTAAAGGAGACAGAAAGGAGGAGGAGAAACTGGTATTTTTCTGTTTCTAAGGACTGTGCAAAAAAAAAAAATGCTCTTAAAAAGCTGTGAATTTGGAGAATACACAAAGACTGTTCCTCAGATAGATTTATTAATGTTGGCCTTAAAAGACGAGTATTTGGAAATTATCTGTAAGGTACTCAACTTCACTCAATATATAAACTGGACTTGTTCTAATTGGTCCTTTCAGACATTTTCACAAGGTCACTCCATCCTTATTTTGATGGTTGCAAAAATCCCACACTTTGTAGGAAAAGTTAGAAAGAATTTTCTTGCAGTTACATCTCTGTTGCATTTTTGCAGCCAAACATTAGGATGAATGTATCTAAAACACTATGTGTTCATGTTCATGATCAAGATGGCCCCCTCCATGTCCGCAGCAACCCACACCCACTTTCAGCTTGTGCAGGTCCACACTGCACAAGTCATCTTGCCTTCCAAGTGCTGCCTCAATATTAGTGAAAAAGAAGTTCTATTGAGTGTTTCAAACAACAGAAAATTAGTCTCTTCAACAAGTGTGTTTCTTTTAAATATGTCTTGTCACAAATTACACTTTTTATGTTTTCTGCTTAAACACTATGTCATAATAAGATTCTAATAAAAGTTTTCACTTTTCTAGCAATAATTAATGAAGTTAATAAACAATAAAAATAGTAAAGATATGTCAAATATAATTTTTCTTACAATATGTCTGTCATACAAAAGTGGGAAAAGTGAAATAAAGTAAAAACAGAAAAAAGCAATAAATTTATCACTCAGATAAACACTAAAACTATCTTTCCATTTATTCTATTTTTATAAAGACTATATTTGCATGTTTATTAAAATAAAAAATAAGATGACATATACTGTCTTAAAATACATATTTACTATTTATAATGTTGGGAACTTATTCTTCTGCAACACCTTCTAATGATTGTATAGCATGCATGTTTTAGCATTTATTAACCAATCCCCTTGTCGTTGTTGACATGCTTTGTTTCTCATTATTCACTAGCAGTAAAACCAGGGACTCAATTGCAGAAGAAACTTTGCATTGTTGCAGGTTTTTGTGAAAAAAAAAGATGAACTAAAACAGTTTCATAGCATTAAAGATGTAGACTCAGTTTTAATTGGACAAATTAAATAAATGAATAAAACAAATATTTCAGCAGTTTGTCAAGAGCCCTGGTGAGAGTAAATAGCATGAGGTTTTCATTTTGGTCCAAAAGCCTGGGATATTGTCATAATTTATTTAAGTGCTATAAAAATAGTTTAGAATAATAATAGCATTATATCACTTAACAGCATTTATTATATGGATTGCACACTATCTAATATATGTAATACTAATGTAAACAATATTTATGAATATTATAGAAACTTGCTGTAAAGCCTTTTTATATTGACAATAGTTTTTTTAACTGAAGCACAGTTAACATCTAATCTTATATTAGTATCAGGGGTACAACATATTGATTCAACAATTCCGTACATTATTCAATGCTCACCATAAGTGCAGTCACCATCTGTCACCATACAATGTTATTGTAATATTATTGACTGTGGGAGACCTCAGTGGGTAAAAGAAACAATAAGAACAGGAACAAGCATATATGGGAAAAGTTGTATCCATATGGCAAAAGCTAACATTTCCTCATCATTTGGTACTGAGGGTGGATAAGATAGGCCTACTGAGGTCAGTTCTTCCATCTCTTGCAGCCCCATAGTTAATGCCTCACTAAGACCCATGCTGACAGTCCCCTACACAGTTTCTTCCTGCCCCTCAAGTGATTGCTTTCTTGGGTTGTTTTTTCTTTGCTTCCACATACTTTACATTCCAGGATAATAGAACTGAGAGCTCACCTGGACTCAGGCCTTCACCTCTACCCTGCACTTCTTGGCAGTCCGTGGTGGTACAGCCCCTTTGGCCATCTCTTTGTTCCAAGTTATTGGACTCAGAGTAATCATTTTGTCTCTCAACGAATGTGTTATGCAACAAGTGGTGACCCGTGTGAGGGGACTGAGCTTCCAAGCCTGGTAAAGGAAAAGGGTACCCATGCTTCATTCCAGTAAAGGACATAGGTGACTCTGGCATAGCCTATCAGGCCTAACAGAAAGTCATTTTCGGCTTTTTGCCCAAATGTCTTTTTCACTTTCTTCTTGGTTTGCTTTTCTCTGTGTTTCCTTTTCTTTGCAGCTATTTCTCTTTCCTCTGCCAGCATGCATGGCTCTCTTTCTTGTGAGAAAGGCAGCCCAAATTGCAATTGGTTAGTCTCTTAAAGGCAGCAGGATGTAAAGTCTCAGAGTGACAAGCAACAGAATTACTAATAGTTATTAGACAACAATGCACCTGGTACCCAAGAGAGGGGAGCCTAAATTTGTTGGACTGGAAGAGGGTTGGCCATTGTCTACATTAAACCCATCTCCTGGTTTGGAATCTGTGCTGAGTAGCCTTGAGACCCATCCAAGGACAAGATAAGAAGTTCTCTGAAACCAAAACATCAGATTTGTCCCCACAGCCTCCTCCTTCTCTCCCTCCAGGGACTCCCCTTCCCTTGCCACTTCCTTCTTTCCCTCCTGAGCTATCATCCTCTGACCATAATGCCTTATGCTTAAACAAAGACTCTGATGTCTCCTTCCCACGTCCAGCTCTCCCACCCCTGCCAGAGCTGCCAGCCATTAATTATGAACCTACTATTGAATGATGCTTTTGGGAGGGACAGCAAACCGAAGGTGAAAATTGCAAGCTTTCCCCATAATAAGGGGAGGAAATCAAGGCCCCAACATGAGACTCTATCCTTTGCAGTGTTTAAGAAATTTAGAAAGAGCATGACTAATAATGGAATTCAAAGTTCATTTACTAAGTGGATGATAAAAGCCATCAGACTTGGCTATAAAATGACCGCCTGGGATTGAATGACTCTAAAGCAGTTTTAATCACAGCCCAATATACTGTTTGCTTACAAGAATTCAATGATGTGGCTACTGCTAGCTATGTAGAAAATTTGGGAAGTGCAATTCCTATAGGGTTTGATATGTTCACTGTGTCTGGCCCTTATAGTAACCCTCATGCCCAGGCCCAATTACAGAAGCAATATAGGCATCCATAAAAGCATGGAATAAGATCCCTGAAGTTACTGTATCCACGGGGTCCTTTGCTACAATCAGGCAAAACCCCACAGAACCTTTCATTGACTTTGTTAATTTGTTACAAAATGCTATCATGAGGCAAATGATAACCCCCCAAGCAGCTGAGGTTTTGATGCTACAATTGGCTTGTGAAAATGTCAGTGGTGATTAACAAATGTTCTTGCCCTGCTTTGAGCCAATAATCATAACAGTGCTGAAATGGTAAATGCCTGTCAAAATATTGGTACAGAGACTTTTAAGGCACAAGTCTTGACTGCAGCTCTCCAGCCCCAAAGATGCTACAATTGTGGCCAGGGAGGACATTTCCAGAGAATATAAAAAGAAAAACTTTTTTAAATGCCCCTAAACCCAAACAAAAATGTCCTAAATGCAAAAAAGTTTTTCATTGGGCCAATCAATGTCATTCAAGGTTTGACTTCATGGGAAACAACACTTCATGAAATGGGAAATGGGACACCAGCACCCACTCCCAGATAAAATCCAAGAGCCAGACTTGGAACATGCACATGCCCTCGTGGATACCATTTCAGACAGGGTCACCCCTTGGGGTCACAAGTAGCCAACTACAGGCAAAAAAAAACCTCAAACAATGCTAGTTTGTATTTACCCCTTGCAGAGGACCTCCTTTTAGATGAACCCAATCAAATCAAAATGATTCCTAGCACATTATGGGGCCCTCTCCCTCTAGGAAGTGTTGGCTTCATATTGAAAAAAAAAAAAATCAAATGTCACCTATCAAGGTGTTCAAGTCCTTCCAGGACTAATAGTCTCTATAGTGGTTGAATCAAAGTCATGGTCAACAGTGCTATCATTTCTTCATCACTGGGACACAATTAGCACAACTGTTATTACTTCCTTTTATAACACCTGCCCATAAAAAGAAAATCAAACGTCCCAAGTGATTTGAGAACACTGGGGCTTTCTGGGTAGCCAAAATCTTTCATGTGAGGCCTCTTAACTCTTACCATAGAACAGAGATCTATTACAGTACTCTTAGACTCAAGAACTGATGTCCCCATCACTGCTTCCAAAACTGGTCTCCTTCTTGGAAGATTTGTCACTCTTATGACTGTTGTGGATTTGGGGGGAACCCAAATCAGCTGACAAAGCAAAAGCCACTCAAATGACCTGGACCGGAGGGTTAAACTTCCATAATTAAGTCAGACCTTTGCATAACTCTATGGGGACGAGACTTAGTCAGTGGAATAGTTTGTATTGGCACACCTTCTTCAAATTTATCCTAAGGGCCACTCTCCTTAGGATAATGTCTCCTGCCATTCCAACTACAATGGTTCCCTGGCCCACCAGTTTGGGTGGAACAGTGGCCTTTAAAGGGGGAGAAGTTACAACAAACCACCTTCTTAAGACAAGAGCAAGAAATAATAAACTTTCTAAAGCACTGGAAATATAATCAACTTTGAAAAAAAAAAGACAAGAGCAATTAAAAAGCAAACCACATACAGTCCTCACATAGTCTGGGGAACACATCTATTTTCTGCATCCCTAAAAGTTCAGGAAAATGAACTTGAATCTAGAGACTCTAGAGTCTCTGCCAAATAAATGCCAGCATAACCCTTATGGGACCACTGCAACCAGGTCTTCCTGGTTGTAAACACAGCATTAATTCCCAAAGGTCATCACCTCCTCATAATTGGCTTAAGACTGCTTTTCATGATTCCTTTGCACCCAGATGATAGAAAGAAAAAAAAAAAGAAAATTCACTTTCTCTTTGCCTTGCATTAATTCAGGAGCCCCAGTGAAGAAATAGAAGTGGAAGGTCCTTCCACAAGGAATGAACAGCAGTCCCAGTATTTGTCAGAATTTTGTGGACTGTGCTCTATGGTCCATTTGTACTACATTCCCTGAAGCTCTAATATATCACTATATGGTGATATTCTCTTGGCATATCCAGATGCCATCCCTGTGGCTAAAATATACGCTGATTTGGCAGATCATACCAATAGGGTAGGCTTACAAATTGCCCCTAAAAAAGTACAAAAAATGGAACCATGGAAATATTTAGGCTATATTATTATTCAAAGGCACATCTAACTACAAGGAGTCACTATTGCAAATAAAGAGACTATGACCCTTAATGACCTTCAAAAATTGCTAGAAATATAAAGTGGCTTCAGCCCTCTATGGGCATCCCAAAGTATAGCCAACAACACCTCTTTAACACCATAAAGGGAGACCCCAACCTCCTTCACCCTCGAATACTTTCCCCCCAAAGAAGGGAAGAACATAAACAAATAACAAAATGGCTCAGTACTCATCAATTAGAATGACTCACTTTTGGTAAACTGATAGATTTTATAATCTTAAACACACCTCATAATCCCACAGGCCTCCTCTGCCAACTTCTCCCACAGGTTGGGGTCTTAGAATGTATATTTTAAGACCACCATTCCCCCAAAAATTATGCACTCATTTTGAGCACCAAGTTTACTTAATTAAACAAAGTCAACATCAATGTCAAATGCTTACTGGACAAGACCCAGATGTCATTAATACAAGACTCCCTAAGACAAATTTCTAGGCAGCTTTCCACCAATCTGAAATTTTTCAGAAAGTGTTAGCAGAATATCATGGAAACATTAATTTTTCTTTACCACAAGACAAAATCTTCCAAGGCTTTTGACTCCTTCCCTTTACTCCCTTTACTGTCCTATCAGCTACTCCTATACCTGATGCCTTAATGGTCTTTGTCAATGGACCAGGGAATCGGGTAAGGGCTCAATCACATGGCTTGAAAAAGGCACTTGGAAACATTTTCTTACTACACACCACAGCTCCACTCAGCAGGCCAAACTTTGTGATGTCATTTACAGCTCTTCAACATTTTCATGGCTGTCCTTTAAATATTTTTGCTGACTCTGCCTACATAGTTTGTACTGTTCAGGTCGTTGAGACAGCCTTTATCCATAACAGTAATTCTGAAATGTTTTTTAATATGTTTAAACACCTTCACTGCCTAATACAAATCAGGACAGAATTAATCTAGACTGCTCATATCAGACCTCATTCTGGCCTGCCAGACCTCTTAGTGGAAGGTAATAACAGAGCTGATAAGTTGGTGACCTTTTTTACAACCATTCAAGAAGCACTTGCTTCTCATCCATTTTTCCATCAAGGTGCCAGAGCTCTGAACTTAACCTATAAAATACTTTTATGGCAGACTCAGAAAATCATCAAAACCTGTCCTGACTGTCAACAATACTCCAAAATTACTCCCATAGAAGGGATTAATCCCTGGGGGTTAACCAAAAAATGAGTTCTGCTAGATGGATGTCACCCATTATAAACACTTAGAGCATCTTAAATACCTCCATGTCACTATTAATACTTTCTCTGGCCTACTCCATGACACAGCTCAATCAGGAGAAGCTAGCAAGCATGTTAAAAAGTGTATCTTTACTACGATTGCTACCATGGTCCTACCTAAACCAATTAAAACTAAAAAATGAGAGACTGTGGACTCTGAAAAACAATCTGAGGGGTTTGAAGCGGCAGGGGGTGGGAGGTTGGGGGAACCAGGAGGTGGGTATTAGAGAGGGCACGGATTGCATGGAGCACTGGGTGTGGTGCAAAAACAAGGAATACTGTTATGTTGAAAATAAAAATAAAAAGATAAAAAATTTTTTTTAAAAATGATCCTGCTTATACCCTTGCAATCTTCTTCAAAACATGGAACATTAAATGTGTTACTGGCATCCCATATAACCCAACCAGACAGGCCACTGTTAAATGGACTAATGGCCTTATAAAAACACAGCTATATAAACAAAAAATGGGAATATGAAGAGAAATACTTCCCCTCAGGCACAAATTTATTTTTTTAATTTAATTTTATTTGTTCCAAGATTCATTGTTTATGCACCACACCCAGGACTGCATGCAGTACATGCTCTCCTTCCCACCACCAGGCTCACCCATCCCCCACCTCCCTCCCCTCCAAAACCCTTAGTTTGTTTCTCAGAGCCCACAGTCTGTCATGGTTCATCTCCCCCTCCGATTTCCCCCAATTCACTTTCCTTTCCTTCTCCTAATGTCCTCCATGTTATTCCTTATGTTTTAAAAGTAAGTGAAACCATATGATGATTTGACTTTCTCTGCATGACTTACTTCACTCAACATAATCTTCTCCAAGCCCATCCAGGCTGATACAAAAGTTGGGTATTCATCCTTTCTAATGGAGGCATAATATTCCATTTTATATATAGGCCATATCTTCTTTATCCATTTCCTGTTGAAGGGCATCTTGGCTCTTTCCACAGTTTAGTGATTGTGGCCATTGCTGCTATGAACATTGAAGTACAGATGGCCCTTCTTTTCACTACATCTGTATCTTTGGGGTTCATACCAAGTAGTTCAATTGCAGTGTCATAGGGAAGCTCTGCTTTTAATTTCTTAAGGAATCTCCACACTGTTTCCCAAAGTGGCTGCACCAACTTGCATTCCCACCAACAGTGTAAGAGAGTCCCCTTTCTCCACATCCTCACCAACACTTGTTGTTTACACTTTTTGTTTACAGGCTCAACTTTATAAAGCCCTATTTACTCTAAATTTTTTAAAATTTCAGTGAATCAGGTTTTATGGCCATAGAACATTTTGTGATGTCTCAAGAAAAGGACCAAGCCTCTGTTCTCCTGTTGACATTCACTATAAGGACCCCAATGGCAAGGGCCAGTGGAATAGTTAACATGGAGAAGAGTCTCCTTCGAGACTCTTTTAGAGTCTAGCAAAAGCTGTATGGCTTTACCATGAGCTGGAATCTACAGGGATCAAACCCAGTTCCAGAACTTCAGCATCATGCAGTCCAGTCACCACCAGGGAGAATGACCAAAAAATGGAGGGTGGGACCCCCAACCTCCACGACATAGGCTTCTAGGCCAACATGCGGTAATCTAAAAAAAACTCAACACACAAGCAGAAAAAAAACCTTAGAAAACACAGGAACACCCATGGCCCCTGAAAATTTACTCCTTTCCATGTTTGCACATGTAACTAGTAACACCAAAGTTTCTAAGGTATTTGTGCTGTTCATATTATGGGTACTCCTTGGCTTCCTCCCTATTTCTATGGGAAATCACACCTCTTGGACACATATCTTAAACTCCCCAGTTTTTAACCTCCTTTTGTGGAGAGACCCTGAACCCCCCATTTCCACCAATGTTACCACCTACACAGGGAGTAATTGGCTTCCTGCATCCAGCCCCCTTCAAGACTGCAGAAAATTCTGCAGCAAACTTGGATATCACAATGGATGGCATAGACTCACTCATAATGGGTTTTTTCTTATGAAGAGTTACCATTCTGAGCTGTAGCACATGCTACAACCAGCAATTATTGTATTCTTTTTATTTTATTTATTTATTTGACAGACAGAAATCACAAGTAGGCAGAGAGAAAGAGGGGGAAGCAGGCTCCCCACTGAGCAGAGAGCTCGATGCGGGGCTCGATCCCAGGACCCTGAGATCATGACCTGAGTCAAAGGCAGAGGTTTAACCCACTGTGCCCCAATTATTGTATCCTTTTTCAAGCGCAGTAGTATCTTCACAGGAATCAATCATACAAGAACAATAAAATATCAAATATTTATCAGAACTGCCAGCATTGGGGAAAATATATTCTAAACCCAACATTCCTGTTTGCTCCCACCCTTGGTATAAATTAAAGGCTTGACTTGAGCTTGGTTACCTGTGGATCAACAAACTTCACTAAAAATTTGCTATTTGAGGGACGGGTACTGGGAAAAAAGTGTCTTCTGGTTCAAGAATAAATGAAACAAGATGGGATTGGGAGGGAGACAAACCATAAGTGACTCTTAATCTCACAAAACAAACTGAGGGTTGCCGGGGGGAGGGGGTTTGGGAGAAGGGGGTGGGATTATGGACATTGGGGAGGGTATGTGATCTGGTGAGTGCTGTGAAGTGTGTAAACCTGGTGATTCACAGACCTGTACCCCTGGGGATAAAAATATATGTTTAAAAAAAAAAAAAAATTAAAAAAAAAAAAAAAAAAAAAAAAACTCTAGCACCACATGGCGTTATAGCTCCCCTTACAACTATTCTAGACAATCTTTAGGTTAGAACCCAGGACTGATGGGGCCCCTGCTGTGCACACATCAGTGCATTCACTGTTTTTTGTTAAAACAAAAATACATTTGGTGCCTGGCAATTGTCTTTTTTTTCCTCACATAATGCATCAAGGAAATTATCAAACACCTATGGGTAAAAAGATGACTTGGATTACCAGTGATACCACTGAACAGATTACGGTTTGCACTTCTAGCCCCTATATACTTACTATGTCCTTCCATGAGCCTTCTGTCTTATTAGCTGCCAATTTCATATGCCTCACTAGCTGTTTGTATTTGAATATAACCCAACTAAACATCACTCATATTTTGTGCTTAAACAGAGGGTTGAGGCATGGATCCCAGTCAACCTGACCAAAGTCTGGATTGGAGATTCTGCCTTAGAACAAATTACTAATGCTCTAGCTCTACAAGGAAAAGATTTCTCAGACTCCTCATAACATCTGTTATAGCTGTTACCACCAAGGCTGCTATGGCTACTACAGCTGTAGCCACTCTTCCCCATACTATTCAAATAGTGCATCATACAAACCATTATCTATAGAATGCAACCTCTGACTTAATCACTCAGACCACAATTGATCAGGAAATCCTCCAGGGCCTTGATGTGCTGGAAGCAGCAGTCTCTTAGCTAGGGGAACAACAACAAGCCCTTTGGACTTGCCTTGCCTCAGCTGTGATGTGGGATACCTCTCCATGTGTATCACCCCTGTCCCCTTTAATAGCTCTGCTTCTTGGGAGGATGTCCAACACCTTCTACACAGAGCATTTCATTTTCCTCTGGGTCAGGACATTCTTAATCTTCAAGGCCAATTACATGAACAAATGGTTCAATCACATGAAAAGACACAAAATGCCATACTTGCCCACCTTAATGATCTGGCTCATTGTCTTAACCTCAAAACTAGTTTTCAGGACTTAACCTCCAAATATGGATTCTCATAGGTCTTTGTATGCTATTTCTCTTGTGTTTTCTTGCAGTGCTAAAGGCCCTTTACTACCTGTTTCACAGAACTCATGATACTGAAGCCATGATGACTCTCCTGCAGCAGTCTGGCTATCAGCCAATTCCCTAACCACTGCCCCTTGTAATCTTCCATTCAAATTTATTTATTCTTTTATTTTTTTTTATTATTTCATGTTAGTCACCATACAGTACATTATTAGTTTTTGGTGTAGTGTTCCAAGATCCAGTCAAATTTAAACTCTAATAAACAATAAAAGGGGAGATGTGGGACAGCAAGACTTCAGCGGGCAAAGAAACAATAAGAACAGCAACAGGTATATATGGCAAAAGCTGCATCCATATGGCAAAAGCCAAACATTCCCCATCATTTGGTATTAAAAACAGTACATGCTGAAAACAACAATGATGGTGGATAAGATAGGCCTACTGAGGTCAGTTCTCCCATCTCCATCCCTAGTTAATGCCTCACTAGGACCCATGCTGATAGTCCCCTGCACAGCTCCTTCCTGTCCCTCATGTGATTGCTTTCTTGAGTTTTTTTTTTTCTTTGCTTCCACATACTTTACATTCTGGGGTAATAAAGCCAAGAGCTCACCTGGACTCAGGCCTTTACCTCTACCCTGCACTTCTTGGCAGTCCCTGGTGGTACAGCCCCTTTGGCCATCTCTTTGTTCCAAGTTATTGGACTCAGAGTAATCCTTTTGTCTCTCAACAATTGCATTATGTGAAAACCGACTATATTCCTAATACTATGATCTTCATCTCTGTGACTTATTTATTTATAACTGGAAGTTTGTGCCACTTACTCCTCTTTATCTATTTCACCCATCCCCCACCCACTTTCCCTCTGGCAACCACCAGTTTGTTCTCTCTCTGTATTTAAGGTTTGTTGTTGTTGCTTTGTTCATTTATTTTTTTTTCTTTTAAATTCCACACAGAAATGAATTCACATGGTATTTGTCTTTTTTTGTATTGACAATCTCTATGTTCTTCAGAATATAAACTTTTTTTTTTCAGTGCACCAAGATTCATTGTTTATGTAACACACCCAGTGTTCCATGCAATACGTGCCCTCCTTAAAACCCACCACTGGACTCACCCAACCCCCAACCCCTCCCCTCTAAAATCCTCAGTGTGTTTCTCAAAGTCCACAGTCTCTCTCATGGTGTGTCTCCCCCTCAATACAATATTTATGATCTTTAGAATCTAAATCTAGATTGGATTCAGTCCTGGAAAAATATACACACAAAAAGGAAACAAACATTTACTGGGCATCCACTTGTATCTAGAACACAGTTTATAGCTGATTTACTGAACAACTTACTATATGCCTACATTTGACTCTGTAATGTAAACTACTATATCAAGTTTCCAATTGTATATATTTGCAAGTGACACTCTCTTCTCTTTTAAATAATTAAATAATTTTATCACAATTAAATGAAGGCAAACAAATCACTATTCTCTGTGAGAATAAACAAAATATTAGCTGTTTAACTTTCTCCAGATAGAATAAAAACATTTTGACAAATGCCAACACCAACCACACAAACTCTTGAGCTCCAAAATAAGAGTAAGATGGCAATGATCAAAACCTAGGGGGATAAACATAAAACAGAGTTTTCTCAAGTGTTTTTTTAAAAATGTTATTGTGCAGATGTTTTCCATAATTATTGGAGACATTTTCTTCTCTAAATGTTTAGCAATAAACATCTAATGTGGCTTCATGGTTTTATATTAAATAAATCTATCATATATGCAAATAATTTTCCTAATGAGGACTTATTTGACAACTGGGATCTGAAGCATTGAGTAATAATGAAAATTGATGGGGCACCAGTTGGTTAAGCATCTGTCTTCTGCTCAGGTCATGATTCCAGAGTCCTGGAATCAAGCCCCACATCAGGCTTCCTGCTCAGCGGGGAGTCTTCTTCTTCCTCTCCCTCTGCCGTTCCTCCTGCTACTGCTCCCTCCAATCTCTCTCTCAAATAAATAAATAAAAATATTTATTAAAAAAAGAAATGTGACCCTTCTTGATTGTGTTTGTGTTTCAGAGTGACATGCTGAGATTCCCAGTTCCCTGGAGAAATCAAAAGCAATTCCCTATAATCATTCTCGATTGAGATGAATAGCTGAAAAGAATTGCTACAATCAAGTATTTTCTAACATTTATTGACTGTGCAACTCTCATGCTTTCCTATCAGAAAAATCCCAGTTCTGTATTAGGAGTGTAATCATAAATTTTTAGAAATACTTTTAGCTCAAAATGTTTCTAAAGGAATTACACATGTGTAAAGATGCTTGATACAATATCATGGTCACAGAAGAAAGAATTTTGTCTTATAACTTTACAAATATATCTATGTATAAATATATACAGTGGAAATCATCATTTTTGTTTTATCTTTTTCTTTATTTAAATTCAAAGGGTCAACATAAAGCGCATCAATAGTTTCAGAGGTAGTATTCAATAATTTGTCATTTGCTTATAATACATGGTGCTCATCACATCACATGCCCAACTTGATGTCCATCACTCAGTTACCTCATACCCCACACATCTCCCCTCCAACAACTCTCAGTTCGTTTCCTATAGTTAAGAGTCTCTCATGGTTTTATTCCCTCCTGATGACTTCCCATTCAGTTTTACCTCCCTTCCCTTATAATCCTCTGTGCTGTTTCTTATATTCCACATATGAGTGAAACCATATGAGAATTCTTTCTCCGACTGACTTATTTCATTTAGCATAATACCCTCCAGTTCCATCCACATCAATGTAAATTGTAAGTACTCATCCTTTCCAATGGCTGAGTAATATTCCATTATCTTCTTTATCTATTCCTCTGTCAATGGCCATCTTTCCATAGTTAGGCTGTTGTGGACATTGCTGCTATGAACATTGGGATCCTTCCTTATCACTACATTTTTATCTTTGGGGTAAATACTTAGTAGTTCAATTACTGGGTCATCGGGTAGCTCTATTTTTAACTTCTTGAAGAACCTCCATACTGTTTTCCAGAGTGACTATACAAGCTCATTCCTACTAAAAGTGTAAGATGATTTCCCTTTCTCTACATCCTCATCATCAACATTTGTTTTTTCCTGGCTTGTTAATTTTAGCCACTCTGACTGATGTGGGGTGGTATCTCATTGCGGTTTTGATTTGTATTTCCCTGATGCTAAGAGATGTGGAGATTTTTTTCTATGTGTCTGTTGGCCATCTGCACATCTTCTTTGGAGAAAGACATCTTCATGTCTTCTGCTCATTTCTTAACTGGATTATTTTTGGGAGGTGTTGAGTTTGATGACTTCTTTATAGATTTTGGATACTAGCCCATTATCTGACATGTCATTTGTAAATATCTTCTCTCATTCTGTAAGTTATCTTTTAGTTCTGTTGACTATTTCCTTTGCTGCACATAAGCTCTTAAACTTGATGAAGTCCCAATAGTTCGTTTTTGCTTTTGTTTCCCTTGCCTTTGGAGACGTGTCTAGCAAGAAGTTGCTGCAGCTGAAATTGAAGAGGTTGCTGCCTGTGTTCTCCTCTAGGATTTGGATGGATTCTTGTCCCACATTTAAGTCTTTCATCCACTTTGAGTTTATCTTTGTGTATGGTGTAAGAAAATGGTTATTACATTCTTCTACCTGTGACTGTCCAGTTTTCTCAACACAATTTGTTAGAGGCTGTCCTTTTATCATTGAATACTCTTTCTTGCTTTGCCCATTGAGTTGAGGATCCATTTCTGGGTTCTCGATTCTGTTCCATTGATCTATGTTTCTGTTTTTGTGCCAGTGTCTTACTGTTTTGATGATTATAACTTTGTAATATAGCTTGAAGTCAGGCATTGTGATGTCTCCAGATTTGGTTTCACTTTTTTCAACATTCTTCTGGATTTGGAGTCTTTTCTGGTTCCATACAAACGTTAGGATTATTTGTTATGGCTATGTGAAAAATGTCAGTGGTATTTTTTTAATTTATTTTTTATTTTCAGCATAACAGTATTCATTATTTTTGCACCACACCCAGTGCTCCATGCAATCCATGCCCTCTATAATACCCACCACCTGGTACCCCAACCTCCCACCCCCCACCCCTTCAAAATCCTCAGATCTGAAAAACAATCTGTCAGTGGTATTTTGATAGAGATTGCATTGAATGTATAGATTATTCAGGGCAGCAAAGAAATTTCAAAAGTATTTATTCTTCCAATTCACAAGTATAGAATATTTGTCCATTTCTTTGTGTCTTCCTCAATTTCTTTCATAAGTATTCTGTAGTTTCTAGATTTAGATACTTTACCTCTTTGGTAGGGTTATTCCAAAGAATCTTATGGGGTTTTTTGTGCTATGATAAATGGGACTGATTCCTTAATTTCTCTTTCTTCAGTCCATTGTTAGTGTATAGAAATGCAACTGATTTCTGTGCATTGATTTTGTATCCTGCCACATTGGTGAAATGCTACTTGAGGTCTAGCAATTTGGGGATAGAGACATAAACTATTATGTCATCTGAGAAGAGAGAGAGTTGACTTCTTTTCCAATGTGAATACCTTCTATTATTTTTTGTTGTGTAATTGCTGAGGCTAGGACATCTAGTACTATGTTGAATCACAATGGTAAGAGTGAGCATACATGTCATGTTCCTGACATCAAGGGAAAAGCT
Source organism: Mustela nigripes (assembly GCF_022355385.1). Classification (NCBI taxonomy): domain Eukaryota; kingdom Metazoa; phylum Chordata; class Mammalia; order Carnivora; family Mustelidae; genus Mustela; species Mustela nigripes. Next base: position 29,847,687 of record NC_081564.1, on the reverse strand, counting down.
CTCAGTTTTTCCGTGAGAATTATATTCACTGTTAGCTTTTCATAGATGGCTTTCATGTTATTGAGGTATATTCCCTCTATCCCTACACAGTGGAGAGTTTTAATCAAGAAGGCATGCTATATTTTGTCAAACACCTTTTCTGCATCAATTGAGGGGATCATATGGTTTTTGTCCTTTCTTTTACTAATGTGATCTATCATATTGATTGATTTGCAAATGTTGAACCATCTTTGCAGCCCAGGAATAAGTCGACTTGGTTGCGATGAATAATCACTTTAATTAATTTAATTAATAATCATTTTGTTGGATCTTATTGGCTAGTATCTTGAGTATTTTGGCATCCATATTAATCAGGGATATTGATATGTAATTCTCCTTTTTGGTGGGGTGTTCTTTGTCTGGATTTGGGATCAAAATAATGCTGGCCTCATAGAACAAGTTTGGAAATTTTTTTTCCATTTCTATTTTTTGAAATAGCTTCAGAATAATAGGCATAGTTCTTTAAATTTTTGGATGTGGTGTATAAACAATGAATCTTGGAACATTGAAAAAATAAAATTAAATTTAAAAAAAGGAATTAAAAAAATGTTTGGTAGAATTCCTCTGGGAAGCCATCTGGCCCTGGACTCTTGTTTGTTAGAAGATTTTTGATTACTGTTTCAATTTCCTTGCTGGCTATAGATCTGTTCACATTTTCTATTTCTTCCCTTTTTTGTGTTGGTCATTTATAAGTGTCTGGGAGTGCATCCATTTCTTCCAGATTGCCTAATTTGTTGGCATATAGTTGCTCATGATATATTCTTAAAATTGTTCATATTTCCTTGGTTTTGGTCATGTTTCATTCATGATTTTATTAATTTGGGTTTTTTTTTCTTTTATTTTTGATATGTCTGGCTAGAGGTTTATCTATCTTATTAATTCTTTCAAAGAACCTGCTTCTAGTTTTGTTGATCTGTTCTACTGTTCTGGTTTCTATTTCATTGATGTCTGCTCTAATCTTTATTATTTCTCTTCTCCTCCTTGGTTTAGGCTTTATTTGCTGTTCTTTCCCAGGTCCTTTAGGTGTAAGGTTAGCTTGTGTATTTGAGATTTTTCTAATTGTTTTGAAAGAGGCCTGTATAGCAACCTACTTTCCTCTTAGGACTGCCTTAACTGTATCCCAAAGGTTTTGAACAGCTATGTTTTCATTTTCATTAGTTTCCATGAATTTTCAAAATTCTTCTTTAGTTTCCTGGTTGACCCATTCATTCTTTCGCAGGATACTCTTTTACCTCCAAGTTTTTTAGTTCCTTCTAAATTTCCTATCACGTATGAGTTCCAGTTTCAAAGCATGGTGGTCTGAAAATATGCAGGGAAAAATCCCAATCTTTTGGTACTTTTTAAGACCTGATTTGTGATCTGTTCTGGAGCTTGTCATCTGTGCACTCAAGAAAAATATATATTCTGTTGTTTTAATGTGGAATGTTCTGTGCATATCTGTAAAGTCCATCTGGTCTAGTCTGTCATTTAAAAAGTCTTTGTTTTCTTGTTGATCTTCTGCTTAGATAATCTGTCCCTTGCTCTGAGTGGGGTGTTGAAGTCTCCTACTTTTATCGTATTATCATCATTGTATTATCATCATTGTGTTTCTTTAATTTGGTTATTAATTGGTTTATATATTTGGCTTCTCCCAGGTGAGGAGCATAAATATTTGTAATTCTTAGACCTTCTTGTTGGATAGACGTTTTAAGTATGATATAGGGTTCCCCTTCATCCCTTACTACCATCTTTTTTTAAATTAATTTATTTATTTTCAGAAAAACAATATTCATTATTTTTTCACCACACCCAGAACTCCATGCAATCCGTGCCCTCTATAATACCCACCACCTGGTACCGTACCCCATCTTTGCCTTAAATCTAATTTGTCTGATATGAGAATTACCACCCCGGCATTCTTTTGATGTCCTTTAGCATGATAAATGGTTCTCCACCCCTCACTTTCAATCCAGAGGTGTCTTTATGTCTAAAATGAGAGTGTATTAGACAATATGGATAGGTCTTGCTTTGCTATCCAATCTGATACCCTGTGTCTTTTGACTGGAGCATTTAGCCCATTTACATTCAGAGTGCTTTAGTGCCATTGCAGTAAATTGCACTAAAACTAACTGTTCTGTAAATTGTCTGTTTCTTTCTGGTCTGTGTTACTTTTTAGCTCTCTCTGAGCTTAAAAGATCCCCTTTAACATGTCTTATAAGGCTGGTTTAGGGGTCAAAAATTCATTCAGTTTTTGCCTGTCTTGGAATTTCTTTATCTTTCCTTCCATTATGAATGACAGTCTTGCTGGATAATGTCTTCTTGGCTGCATGTTTTTCTCTTTTCATACCTGAATATATCATGCCAGCCTTTTATGGCCTGCCTAGTCTCTTGGGTAGGTCTGATGCCAGCCTTATGTTTTTAACTGTGTATGTTAAGACCCACTTGTCTCAAGCTACTTTCAGGATTTTTCTGATATTTACAAGCTTCACTATTATAGGTCAGGGGGTTGATCTATTTCTATTGATTCTGAGAGGTGTCTTCTCTGCTGCTTTGACTTGAATGCCTATTGCCTTCCCCATATTAGGGAAATTCTCAGCTATTATTTGCTCAAAAATACCTTCTGTCCCCCCCCTTCTTCCTCAGGGACCCCAATAATTATAATATTATTTCCTTTTATGGTATCATTGATTTCTCAAAATCCCTCCTCATGATCCATTAGTTGTTTTTCTCTCTTTTCTTTATCTTCCTTCATTTCTATTAACTTGTTTTTTATGTCACCTATTCTCTTTGCCTCATTACCCTTGCTGTTAGAGCATCCAATTTAGACTGCATCTCAGTTAAAGCATTTTTAATTTGATCCTGATTAGATTTTATTTCTGCACTAAGAAATTCTGTAGTGTCTTATTCTTTTTTCAAGCCCAGCTAGTAACTTTATAATCACTATCCTGAATTCCAGCTCTGACATTTTACTTATATCCATATTGATTATATCTGTGGCAGAGAGTATTACCTCTGTTTTTTTCTTTTGTTGTGAATTCCTCCCCCTAGGCATTTCGCCCAAAGAAGAATGGAGGAATGAGAGAACAATATCAAAAATATCAACCATGACCCTAGCGAAATACACACTAGACAAATCTGAAGAGATCAGAAACCAAAAAAGAATAAATAAAAGGAAATAATAAGGAAATATAATCTAACAAGTGGACCAAAAAGTGTAATACACTCAGCCCTAGGTGTATTTTTTTCTGTTTGTTAGATGACACCAGATCCTAAAATTGTAAAGAAAAACTTATACATATACAAAAATAAAATTGGCTACAGTGAAAGGAAGCCAAAAGTGAAGAATATATCTATGAAATGTAAATGTAAAGATGAAAAATTTTTTAAAAGACTTGAAGACTTGATAAAATAATATACTAGTTGAAAAGGAAGAAAAGTAAACAGAAATTTTCAAACTGAAAGACTAAAAGTTCATGAGAAAGTTTTTAATTCTGTATACTATTTTCCCCTAGCACTGACATTTTTCATTTCTGTGTGATCCATAAACTTGGTATTAGCCTGATGTTCCTGCTGGTCTTCTTGGGAAGGGGCCTGTTGCACTGATTCTCAGGTGGCTTTGCCTGTGTGAAATTGCACCACCACTTTCCTGGGAGCCAGGCTCAGTGTAAGCTGCTTTGGGTTGCTCTATATGGCTTTTGTTCACAGAAGGTTCTCCCCACCTCTTCGGAAGATAAAACTGAAAATAGCTCTCCTGGATCTTCAGCCCCAGAGCTGAAAGATTGTGGCCCCTTCTTTTCAACCCTCAAGAATAAGCGGTCTTTACTTTTGAGTGTGCCAAATTCTGCAGACTCCTGTAATGGGCATCCATACCAATCCTTCTGGAGTAAGGTAAAGGGCTTGCCCTCTTTCTGCCCTTTGCAGGATTCCCCAATTGTGCTGCGTTCTCAGTTTATGGTGAGTTGAGCTGAGCGCCTCCTCCTGGGCTTACAACTCTGTCAACTCAGGCACCCCTGTTCTTTCTGTGAACCCACTCTCTGAGACCACACTCTCCCACCTACAATTCTGCTCCACTTCACACCTGAGCACCTTTCAGGAAGGGATATCTCTAACTGGAGCAGATTTCTAAAGGTTCTGATTTTATATTCTGGGGTTATATCACTTTCCAATAGGCAGCTCACTGGGGCTCCCTCCCCCCAGAGTTTATCTTCAGATATATCCCCTCAAATTCACTTCTCCATACCTCCTACCTTGCAAAAAGTGGTAACTTTTCTATTTGTTTTATTACAGCTATTCTTTTCTTACATCTCAGATTGAATAGGTTTTCAGAATGATTTGATAGTTATGTAGTTTAATTCAAGAAATCAGATGAATCAAGGTCCCCTACTCTTCCACCATCTTGCCCAGAAAAAAAAAAAAAAACTCATAATTTTTGTTTTAAAAGCAAAGTGCTAAAAATGAATTCAACTGAAATCATACATCATCTATTTAATGGCTTGATTTTTAATCCATTTCCCTGGTAGCAAATGGAGGTTTGACTGAAAATCTAATTTAGTACATGTCTTGGTGCCACAGAGCAAGAAGATTAGTAAAGTTGCTTTATACATATTGAGAATTCTGGAAAGTGGAGTAAATGTGCTAATTTCCAAACTGATGGAATATAGTGCTGGATTTGAATTTTCAGATTCCAATTTTCCTTTTTAGGCAAGATGTTAGTTTTGTTACAAGAAAAGTTTGCCCAGAGTTGCAGTAGCTCTGTTTAAGGTTTCAACCTCCTGACTGGGCAAGATGGTTTTTTGACTCTTGATACTGCTGCACATGCTGGTGCCAAGGGTTTCTGAAGATGGGAATGAGAAAAAGATAAAGGAATAAATGAAAATGGGCCAGGTGATTTAGTGCAGCTTCTTAACATTATCTGGCATTAGCTATCTATTGAGTGATGTTTCACTTCATCTTTCTGTTCCCTGTTCCTGCTTCCAAGTTTCCTTAGGCTTATTTGAAGAGTCTGGAGATAAGATAGTTCCGTAATTGGTTAATTCATCAGATCCAGCATACCCCCCTGGATGCAGGTCTTCCCAGCCCTCCTCTAGAGTATCTACCTTCTCTAGAGCATGTCCTTTATAGCCACAGACTGCTGCTCACTCCCAATGCTTCTTCCAGTGATGACAACATCCAGAGAAAGATGTGGGTCTGTTGTCCCAAGGCCTACTTCTTAAGACCAAGGACTTCCTCAAGAAGCCCCTTGCAGACTGCCATTCACATCCCATTGATCAGAACTGGACAACCTGCTCCCTATTGACTGGAAATAATTAGATTCCATCCCTGACCTGGAAATTGGATTTCTCCATGAAGAGAGTTATCTCCTTGAACAAATAGGGATTCTCATGGCATGTAAGTTTGTGGGCAATCAAGAGTGACTGCTACAGGGTGGAGCTACTTGTGAAGTGACACTACTTATAAAGGTGAGAGCTGACAGAACTTGTTTGATCCAAAGATTTCACTGATTTGTCCTTTTCTGTTGGGTGTTGCAAAGACTTCTTAAAAAAATATCCCTGACTAGACCCTATTCCCCAGTGATTCTAATGTATCCCCAGTATATCTAGGCTATGCCTAGAACATTACTATTTTTTAACAACGTTCCAGTCAGACAGTGTGGTAACATTGAGAATCACTGTTGTAAGCTCAAGATCCACTGGTATAGAACAAGAGGTGGAACAAATGAAGTTTGCTTTAGTCCAATCACTAGAGTTCTCTGAACTGAGGTTTTACTCATGAGGTTGGTTAGTAATAGGGTGATACTAAATTTTCCCATTTTCCAATGCCCTTATAGCCCTATATCTCTTCTGGAAACTGTCTCAGGCAAGGACAGCACCACAATGGATTGGGCATTTCTTGGTCTTTTATTTATTTAATTTTCTTCTAGTCTTCTACTTAAATACTATATCACCTCATTCTCACTCCACCCCACATTTTCTACCTTGCATTTAATATCATCTTGCTAACTCATTCCCTCTGAACATGCCCTCATGTGACCTACAGTTTTTTATACTTTCCATATTTTGTTATCTACTTGACCCCTCCTGATTTCTCATGCTTCACTTTCCAAAATGAAACTGTTAACTTTAAAATAAAGCTGTTAGTTATTCTATCAACAAAATAGATTTGTTCAGAAATAATAGAGAATTGCAACTTGAGCCAAGGACGTTATGGCAAACCATAGGCAAGTCCAGAAAACAAAGGAAAGGAATTTTCTTTTCTAAAGGGAAGGGGGTGTTGGGAGGGCTGCCAAACAGAAAGTCTACTGGGATTTCAAAGTATAGTGGCTTTTCATTGGCTGAATTCTGAATCTCTCACTGGCTAGGCTATTGCCAGGCAAGGAGAAAATCCATTTTTCCTCCTACAGGGGGAGTAAAATGTAGGCTTGGCAAGGAACATCTCTTCCTACGGGTTCTGCAAAGAGCTCCAAAGAGTAGTATAGTGTGAGGGCTCCCCCTTCTGGGCTCCCAGTGCTTTTTTTTTTTTTTTTAAGATTTTATTTATTTATTTGACAGATGGAGATCACAAGTTGGCAGAGAGGCAGGCAGAGGGAGAGGAAGGTAGGCAGGCTCTCTGCTGAGTAGAGAGCCCAATGCAGGGCTCCATCCCAGGATCCTGAGATCATGACCTGAACCAAAGGCAGAGGCTTTAACCCACTGAACCACCCAGGTGTCCCCCCAGCGCATTTTTAAACAAAGTTTCCTTTATTCAGTTTCACAAAACTCATGAGAGAGAGATATGTGAGGGAAAATTAACTTTATTGTCTCTTATCACTCCTTTGTTGTGGGGTTTTTTTGTATTTTCTCCCTTGTGTCAGAATGACAATTCAGCTACTGTTCCCCCATTCAGTCTTAACCTTCACATTTGATCCTGTTCTCAAAGGTAAAACTGTCAGAAGTTTGGATTGCACCTACTTCTTTCTATGAATTATTCTTATATATGTATATCCACAAGTATACATAATTGGGGTAATTTTTTTCTTAAAATTCACATGTTTTGTTCACATGTTGTGTTCTTATGTTCTTTTACTTTCACTTATGAAGAATGAGTTTATTTTCTCATTTCCAAGTTTAAGTCTTCCAAATGTCTGTACCCCTTCTCTCCCTAACCCCTGCATTGCCTATAGCAATGCACCTCTCCCTGGTTGGTTGTACTTTGAATCACCTATGAACACTAGAAAACATACATTTCTGGTCTCTGCCAGGTTACATATGATTTAGAATGATTTAGAATTTACATATGATTTAGAATCAAATTACATAAGTTCGGAAACACTGCATTGTCTCCCTGAGCTTTGTCTTCAGATAGTGCCCTGGGTAAATAGAATTTTCAGTATGATCTCTGAGTCTTTTTTTTTTCCTTTACAAATAACATTTTTTTAATTTTTAAAATAGCTTCATTGAAATATAATTCAAATACCACATAATTTACCTATTTAAAGTGCACAGCTCAATGATTCTTAGTGTATTCACAGAGTTGTGGAACTATCACCATAATCAACTTCACCAGAAAAAGAAACCTCATACCCTTTAGCCTCACACCCCAGCTACCCTTATCCTATCCTAATCCTATCCACAGCCTTAGGCAATCACTAATTTTCTTTCTGTCTCTATAGATCTGCCTATTTTGAACATTTACTGTAAATGGAATCTTTGGAATGTGATTTTTTTGTGACTGACTTCTTTCATTTGGCATAACTTTTCTCAGTATAGAGTTATGATATGTGTGAAGTTATGTTTACAAGGGACTCTAGTTACTACTTGGTGCCAAGGATTTTTGCTGGAGGCTGGTCCTCAAGGCACCCTCTGCCCAAAGTTTCGGGATGAAATCTCATGTTAACCATAAGCCATATTGTTTGCACAGTTAAGGTATAGTGAGCTACCTTTATGGGTTAGGTTGGTGGGAACCCTCCCCAAATCCAAGTTCTTAGATCCTAGCTAAGGGTCAAACTTGCCTGCAGGATTTTCAGATGATAACATTCTCAGGTCTGCTATACTAACTTTTCTCTTCACAGATTTTGATAGGGATTTCGTTGATTCTGTAGATCAATTTGGATTGATACAATTTGAGGGGGATGTTATCTTAACAATATTAAGTATTTCAGTCGATAAACATAGGATGTCTTTACCTTTATTTAGGTCTCATTTTCCTAATGATTTTTTTTTAGATAAGAGGTGTATTTAATAATTCAAGCACATCATTACTAAATGATATGCTCTTAGTTGTTTTATACCCTAATTATGAAAATATCTCTCAAAATGAGTGCCTTTGAAGAGTGGACCCCATTCATTACTCTAAATCATGTTATCTGATGAAAAAGAGCAATTCAGATATACATTAGAGATGTGATACCATGAACTCCTCTAATATTACTAAGAGTTCATGATAATATATCTAAAATGTACTTTAAAGGAGCATGATAAAGTAACTGATAATATCTTGCCTCAGGTACAATAAGGATGACCCATTTTGTTAGGACTGAAACATAGAGGTTTATCTTAGAATAAAAATCATGTGAATGTTTTAATGGAAATTATATCAGCTTTCTGGAAGTCTAAAATATAGAAGAAAAAATATATCCTTAGCATCAAAATTACATCTTTAGAAACAGGCCATCAAAGTGGGATTTAGTACAGCTTCAGAGTAGTATAGTGACCTAAAAGTTTTGACATTTATATGTAAGAAGTATCTTTAATAGGGCAATGGTTTTAGGAAAGTTTTACTTTTATTATTGTTGTATTATTATTATTACTTATTATGTTATGTTAGCCACCATACAGTAATTATTAGTTTTTGATGTAGTGTTCCATGATTCATTGTTTGCATATAACACTCAGTGCTCCATACAATCCGTGCCCTCCTTAATACCCATCACCAGGCTAACCCATCACCCCTCACCTCCCCCTAAAACCCTCAGTCTGTTTCCCAGAGTCCATAGTCTCTCATAGTTTGTCTCCCCAATCCCCCAGATTTCCCCCTCTTCATTTTCCCCTTCCTTCTGCTAATGTCCTCCATGCTATTCCTTATGTTCCACAAATAAGTGAAGCCATATGATAATTTACTTTCTCTGATTGACTTATTTTACTCAGGATAATCTCCTCCAGTCCCATACATATCAATGCAAAAGCTGGGTATTCATCCTTTCAGATGGCTGGGTAATATTCCATTGTATATATGGACCACATCTTTATCCATTCATCTTTTGAAGGGCATCTTGGCTCTTTCCACAGTTTGGCTATTGTGGACATTGCTGCTATGAACATTGGGGTGCATATTGCCTTTCTTTTCACTATATCTGTATCTTTGGGATAAATACCCGGTAGTGTAATTGCTGGGTCATAGGGTAGTTCTATTTTTAATTTTTTGAGGAACCTCAACACTGTTTTCCAAAGAAGATGTACCAACTTGCATTCCCACCAACAATGTAGGAAGGTTCCTTTTTCTCCATAACCTCTCCAACATTTGTTGTTTCTTGCTTTGTCCATTTTTGCCATTCTAACTGGAGTAAGGTGATTATCTCAATGTGGTTTTGATTTGAATTTTCATAATGGATATTGCCACCCTTTTAGGCAGAAAGGAGAGGTAGCAGAGATTTAAGGGGTTGTCTTTTTCCCAAGGTCACCCAGTGAGTGAGGTTTTGCATTGGAACTTGAACCCAGACCTCCTTCTCCAGACCCCACAGTCTTTCCATTCAACTAAGTGAAATGTAAAGTCACTGTGACCACAAGGGAGGATGGAGGGGAGCAGGAAACAAAACCTTATAGTGTTCTTTTCTTGGAAAAAAAAATACAATTTCACAGAGCTTAATAGCCTCACAGCACCCCAGAAAAAAAAAAAAAGAAAAAAAGAGGTCCTTAGGTGGACCTCACATTACCTTGGGGAAAATCTCATGACATCTCAGTCCAAATCTTGTGATATATACTCTAGATCTCATGACATTTCAGTCCAAATCTCATGATATCTCATCAAAATTTCATGAGATGGCTTCCAAATATCTTGAGATCTCAGTCCAAATCTCATGAGAGCTCATCCAAATCTTGGGGGATCCCATTCCCAGTCAGTGAGATCTAGCTCCAAAACCTGTTGGAACAGTGGCTAAATTCCATGGACATTTGGTGGATCAGGCATTCCCTAACAGAGACTGCTGTGTGCTCATTACGTCAGTAAGGAATGCACATGCAACCATTGGGCACAACTTCCAACATTTCCAATTTCATAATTTGTTGCATTCATGACATGCAGCAGACACAAGGTGTCTCACACCTAAATCCCTGATGTTTCAACAACCTGAATGAAGAGAAGGAAAGTAGGGAGCAGTGAATTCAGGATGAATGGGCCCTGCAGAAGCTTATTCACACTCAACCAGAGGTAATAGAAACAGGAGAACAGGAGAAGAAGAGAGAAGAAATAGCCCCATAGCAAGACTGGTGAGCCACAGGGAAGCTCTCTGGGGCCTATCCCAGGCTTTCAATGAGTTAAGGTTGCTTCTATTAGCCCCACAACACCCCAGGAAAAGAAGAAAGGCCACCTCCTTCCTTTGGTGGATATCACATTATCTTTGGAGAATCTCATGAGATCTTGGTAAAAATCTTGTGAGATCCCATCCAAACTCACAAGATTTCCATCCAAATCTCATGAGATCTCAGCCCATATCTCAAAAGATCTCATCCAATATTGTAAGATCCAATTCCCAGCCAATAATATCTAAGGCCAAAAGCTGCTGGAATAGTGGCCAATCTCCTGGACCCTTGGGAAGACCGGGTAGTCCCTAGCAGAGCCTGTTTTACACTCCTTATCTCAGTAAGGAATGCACCTGCCACAATTAGGCAGAACTTCCAACATTTCCAATTTCATAAATTTTCCCAGTTTTATTCCCTGTAACTCTGGGAAGTAATGTCCTTTAACAAAGAGAACAAAATACACCCAAGAAGAACTGAAACACCCTACCTTGCCCCCACTGAGAAATTTTAGATCCACTCCACTCACCCCTCTTTTCTAATTTTAAATTTTTAATTTTATAAATTTTAGTCTTGGGTTTTATCTTAGCTTTGTTTTTTCCATGGTGGCTTCCAATCACTCTGGATTTCCCTAGGGTGAATCTTGTCTGGGTCGTGCTTGATATTTTGGACTGTGTACATTCCCTCAACCACCCTTCAAACAGATTGAAGGCAGAGGACCTCCCAACAAAGAAAAGAACCAGAGACAATGATCTCTCCCACAGACCTAATGGATATGGCTATAAGCAAGATGTCAGAGGTAGACTTCAGTGTAGCAATTCAGAGTAGCAATTATGAGGTCAATAACTAGACTTGAGAAAACCATTAGTGGCAATATAGAATCTAAGGGCAGAAATGAGAGCTAATCAGGCTGAAATTAAAAATGCTCTGGATGAGATTCAGTATAAACTGGATACTCTAACTGGATAAAGCTAGAATAAATGAAGCAGAAGAATGAATTAGTGATTTACAAGTTATGCTAATAGAAAGGAAAGAAATTGAGGAGGCCTGGGACAAACAACTAAAAACCCAAGAGAATAGGCCCAGATTGATTAAATGTCATGAAACATCCCAAGGATATTGGGATCCTTGAGGGGATGGAGAGAGAAAGAGGACTAGAAGGTATGTTGAGCAAATCATAGCTGAGAACTTCCCTAATCTGGGGAAGGAAACAAGCATTCAAGTCCAAAAGGCAGGGAGGACCCGTCCCAAGATTAATGAAAACAGACCAGTGCCCTAGCATATAATAGTAGGACTTATAAATCTTACCAAGGAAGCCCTTCTAAGAACAGTTAGGGGGAATAGATTCCTTATATACAGAGAGAGGAACATTAGAATAACATCAGACCTGTCCACAGAAACATGGAAAGCCAGAAAAGGCTAGCAAGACATATTCAGGGTACTAAATGAGAATAACATGCAGCCAATAATACTATATCCAACAAGACTGTCATTCGGAATGGATGGACAGACAAGGAGCTTCCAGGACCAGCAGAAACTGAAAGAATATGTGACCATGAGAAGAGTCAAGATGTGGAGAAGTAGCAGGCTGAGACGACATCAGGTAGCAGGAGATCAGCTAGATAGCTTATCAAACCATTCCAAACACATACAAATCCAACAGGAGATCAAAGAGAAGAAGAGCAACAATTCTAGAAACAGAAAACTGACCACTTTCTGAAAGGTGGGACCGGTGGAAAAGTGAATCCAAAGTAACAGGAAGATAGACTGCGGGGGGAGGGGCCAGATCCCGATGAGCAGCGGAGCAACAGAGCACAAAATCAGAATTTTAAAAGTCTGCTTCACTGAGGGACCTTGCTCCAGAGGCTAAGCCAAGGTAAAGTCCACTCAGGGAAAGCATGGTCTCAGGTCCCGTGGGGTCATAGAATGATCGGGGGAATCTGAGTGTCATAGAGCTCACAGAGCGGGGAAGCCAGCTACAAAGACAGAGCCAAGGAGTGAGCTCTCAACTCAGGGTTACTTTGAACCAGGATCCATGGCACAGGCCACTGCTCTGTGAGCGGGGACCCCACAAGATCCGGGGAGACCCCCCCTGAAGAGCTCAGGGATCTGTGGAGTTTAGAGACTCCAGGCGAAGTTGTGTGCCAGAAACAGAGATGCTTGGTCACAGGCTGGGTGAACTCACGCAGCCAGAGGCCAGGGAGATGGGGGTAATTGAGCACTTTTCTCCGAGGACACACTGAGGAGTGGGGACCCGAGCTCTTGGCTCCTCTGGGCCAGAGTTTGGGAAGCTGCCATTTTTCACTCCCATCCTCCAGAACTCTATGGAAAGCATTCAGAGAACAAAAGCTCTCGAAAGTGAATGCAGCAAGAAGATTACTTAGCCTGGCCCCTGGTAAGGGCAGTGCAATTCTGCCTTGTGCAAAGACACTCAAGAATCACTACAACAGGCCCCTCCCCCAGAAGATCAACAAGAAATCAAGCCAAGACCAAGTTCACTTACCAAGGATAAACAGCGGAATTCCAGAGGAGGAGAAAGTAAAGCATGGAATTCATGGCTTTCTCCCCATGATTCCTTAGTCTTGCAAACTTAATTAATTTTTTTTATCTTTTTTTTTCTTCTGCTAATTTTTTTAACTTTTACCCTTTCCTCTTTTAACATTTCTTAACTAGTTTATCTTAACAATAACTTTCATTAAAAACAAAAAATCTTTTTTGAAACTTCATTATTATACTCATATTTTATCCTTCATTGTATCTAACTTTATTTTTTTGTATACACATAGGGTTTTTTCTTCCAAAAAAAAATTGGAGATACAACTTCTTCTAATAGATCAAAATATACCCTAAATCTAGCACAGGGCTTTTATTTACCCTGAGCATTCTCTCCACTTTCTTTTTCTTTATTCTCCCAACCAACTTATAAACTCCTTTTTTAGAAATTTTTTTAAAGATTTTTTCATCTTTATAGTCATATTCCATCCCTTCATTGTGTTTACCCTTATATATGTTTTTCATTCTTAAGACCAAAATACTCCCAAAATTAAGTGGGTGACCCTGTTCTTTCTAATCTAGTCTAATATATATATTTTTTCTTTTTTATATATTTTCTTCACTTGTTTTCTTTTTTCAGTTTTTTTTTTTTCTGAACTTCTCTTTAACCCTCTTTCTCCCCACCATGATTTGGGGTCTCTTCTGATTTGGTTAAAGCATATTTTCCTGGGGTCTTTGCCACCCTTTTAGCATTTTATTCGCTCCTTCATGTATTCTTATCTGGATAAAATGACAAGGCAGAAAAACTCACCACAAAAAAAAAAAAAAAAAGAACAAGAGGCAGTACTGAAGGATAGGGACCTAATCAATACAGACATTGGTAATATGTTACTTCTAGAGTACAGAATGACGATTCTTAAGGTTCTAGCTGGGCTTAAAAAAGGCATGGAAGATATTAGAGAAACAATGTATAGAGAAATAAAAGCCCTGTCTGGAGAAATAAAAGAACAAAAATCTAACCAAGTTTAAATCAAAAAAGCTATTAATGAGGTGCAATAAAAAATGGAGGCTCTTACTGCTAAGATAAATGAGGCAGAAGAGAGAATTAGAAATATAGAAGACCAAGTGACAGAGAATAAAGAAGCTGAGCAAAAGAGAGACAAACGACTACTGGACCATGAGGGGAGAATTCGAGAGATAAGTGATACCACAAGACCAAACAACATTAGAATAATTGGGTTTCTAGAAGAAGAAGAGAGAGAGAGAGAAGCAGACGGTATATTGGAGAGAATTATAGTAGAGCATTTCCCTAATATGACAAAGGGAACAAGCATCAAAATCCAGGAGATGCAGAGAACCCCCCTCAAAATCAACAAGAATAGGTCCACACCCCATCACCTAATAGTAAAATATACAAGTCTTAGTGACAAAGAGAAAATCCTGAAAGCAGCCCGGGAAAAGAAGTCTGTAACATACAATGGTAAAAATATTAGATTGGCAGCTGACTTATCCACAGAGACCTGGCAGGCCAGAAAGAACTGGCATGATATATTCAGAGCACTAAACAAGAAAAACATGCAGCCAAGAATACTATATCCAGCAAGGCTATTATTGAAAATAGAGGGAGAGATTAAAAGCTTCCAGGACAAACAAAAACTGAAAGAATTTGCAAACACCAAACCAGCTCTACAGGAAATATTGAAAGTGGTCCTCTAAGCAAGGAGACACCCTAAAAGTAGTAGACCAGAAAGGGACAAAGACTGTCATTCAAAATGAAAGAAGAAATAAACAGCTTCCAGGAAAGACAGAAACTGAAAGAATATTCCATTGTCTATATATACTACATCTTCTGTATCCATTCATCTATAGATGGACACTTGGTTTATTCCATATGTTAGCTATTGTAAATAATGCTGTTATAAACATAGGAGTGTGTGTATGCCTTGGAATTAGTGTGTTTCCACATTCTTTGAGTAAATACCCAGTACTGCAATTACTGAATTGTAGGGTAGTTCTGTTTTCTTTTTTTTTTTTAATAATCATATACTTTATTTTTTTATTGTGTTATGTTAGTCACCATAGAGTACTTCATTAGTTTTTTATTTAGTGTTGCATGTTTCATTGTTTGTGTATAAAAACTGAGGGTTTCAGAAGGTAGTTCTATTTTCAACTTTTTGAGGAACCCCCTCAAATCTGTACTGTTTCCCACAGGGGCTGCACTAGTTTGCATTCCCACTGAGAATGCATGAGTGTTCCTTTTTCTCCACATCATCACCAATACTTGTTGTTCAAGAAATGTTTAATATGAAGATGATGGTTTAATTTGACTACAGGCCTTTGGTGACAGATCATCTGAAAGAAGTTCAGGCTCTTGTGTACATGGAATTGGTGAGTTTCTAATTCACACGTAATAGTCAAGGGAAACTTGCCTTTTGAATCTGCAGCTGGATTTTCTACAGGTAGGCCAGTGGGAGATACAGGAAATAAAGAACAAAAAAGTATATAAAGATACAATGAGAAATTAAGTGAATGTCCTGCAGGTTCTAGACTTTGCTGCTTCCTGACGGCACACGGGAGAGGAATGAGGCATAAACAAGTCAGTTGCAAGAGAAAGAGAGCAAGAGAAAGAAAGCTGTTCTACAACAGTAGAAAAGACTGTTGCCCCGAACAACTCTTCAGTCCCATTTTTATTAGATATAGACAGTAATCAACAAAGGAGCCAAAGAAGGCTACACATTTCCTTGTAGATAAACAAGAAGGAAGGCAAAATATATCTGGTCAAGCAGTATAAAGTTTATAGTTGAGCAAGCACATTTAAAGGGCTCATTTAATTAGCCATAGGTGCTCTCATGAGGAAGGGTAGATAACAGAAAAATGAAGCAGGAGGCATTCCACCCTGAGCGAGCTGGGCATCCCCAGCTGCTCGGCTTCAAGGATGTATATCGTCCTCTCCCTCAGAGGCCTGTTGCCTGTATATGCTTTTCTTAGGGCTATATCTAAACATGCTTGGTAACTAGTATAATTTCTCATGGGTTATATGTTAAGTAATACATTGTTCTGAGGGACAGTTACAACACTTAAGGAGTAATTTAAAGAAGGAATGTCTAGGGGAAAATGAAACAAGATGAAACCAGAGAGGGAGACAAACCATAAGAGACTCTTACTCTCAGGGTTGCTGGAGTGGAGGGGTTGGGAGGGGTGGGGTGGCTGGGGGATGGACAATGGGGAGGGTATGTGCTATGGTGAGTGCTGTGAGTTGTGTAAGACTGATGAATCACAGACCTGTACCCTTGAAACAAATAATATATTATATGTTAATAAAAAAATTTTTAAAAGAAGGAGTATCTGAGAACTGACATTGTAACTGCAACTGAAACTACTGGAATGCAGGCAGGGGTATGTGTATGGGTGTCAGGCTGGAAGTGAGTGGAGATAAAGGCCATGCTTAATTGTGTTGGTATGGTCCTGAGATCTATCAAAGATTAATCCCTGAATAAAGAGTAGAACCACAATTTAAGATTAGAGACTAGAGGAAAAGTAATTTTTATTTTGGAGAGGAATTTATTGGCTTTAGTGTGAGATGCATTTCTTTTTTTTAGATTATTTATTTATTTATTTATTTATTTATTTATTGAACAGAGAGAGAGAGAGCACAAGTAGGCAGAGAGGAGGGCAGAGAGGGGGGTGGTGAAGTAGGCTCCCCTTCAAGCAGAGAGCCCAGGATCCTGAGATCATGACCCGAGCCAAAGGCAGAGGCTTAACTCACTGAGCCACTCAGGCATCCTGATGTATTTCATTTTAAGTTCCTGGTTAACATGCAATTATAGATGGCTCCTCAGAAATGAAATCCAGACATGAAATTTTAGACATTGTCACCATAGAGATAAAAGTGGAAAACTGGATTGCATGAGTTTTTCAGTCAGAAGTTTGAGATATCAAATAAGCCTAAGAAACATAAAGTTCCCCAAAGTTCCCCAAAGGAAGTCTCACAAGGGAAACAAACATAAAGTTCTCCAAACCAACTGCTTTGGTTCCAAGTGGAAGACTGAGAAAAATTTATCCGATTTGATTATGGGAAGTAATGGTGTTGTCATGAAGATTTGTAAGTCTGAAGATCAAAATCCTCATGGAGCTCATCCTTAGCCCCCTAAAGGCTGAGGGGAGTCAGGAATTATTGCTGGGTGCAGCTCTTTGGGTTCACTTGAAGAGGAGGAAATACTCTGGGTATGAACTAGAGATAAACTGGTTCAGAGGAGGATCTGTTTCCAGAAAGAAGAGACTGAAGGAGTTTACAGAGTTGGATTGGGAAGAGGCCGGTAAAGGAGATTAGCTCCTAATTAATAATAAAACATTCTATAGAGAACAAGATAGAAGGGGCTACATTTGAGAAACTGGACTTATCCGGGGATAGATATGACCTTCAATGAGGAGGGATGCAGGGATATTTGTAGGTTCATGGCCATGAGCTGCAGCTTTGCTTCAGATGGTCTAATTCATCTGTGTAGTTGGTGGGGAACCCTTTCTGAAAGTGAAGGAATGGGTGAGAATCTCTGAGATTCAAGACAATGTGAATATCTAAAATGCTATAAAGCAGGAAGAATAATTTAATTATCAAGGCCTAGAGGGATGCCATGTATTTATAGAATGTATTGGGGCTATGAGAGATGCAGCCCTAAGACAGGGAGATATCCTGGTCCTCTGGGTTTGGGTCTGGACCAGCATGGGTGCTGAGAGGTCATAAAGGCTGCGGATTGTCCCAGTGGGAGAGACTGATCTATGAACTGAGGAGAGAGATGGGGCTGGCTTAGGAAGTTAGGTCAGCACCTTGGAGAGTACTCTGTGGTGCGAGAAGCTGGGCACCTGGTGTCCGCATGTGAACGGTGAAGGGTGTGATAAGACCTTTCCCATCCCTGAGCTCTGTCCTACAGAGGTGACATATCCAGGGAAAACCTAGGTCTGGGACTCACCCTTTGGGACCAGCATGTTTGGGGATTGGAGATGCAGAGACAGGCAGAGCTGAGCTTACATGCCAGTTCTGTCATTTTCTAGACATGTGATCTCATCACTTCAATAAAGCTTTCTGAACCTAGCTCTTGTCCTTGTTAAAAGTATGACCAATCGATAACTAACAGGCTTATAATGAGGATTAAATGAGTAAATACATGTAAATCTCAATCAGAGGGTCTCAACACTACCAAAAATGGTTCCTTTTCTTGGTATTTCCCAGGTCAAAGGGTTATCATCTATGCCTGGTCCTGACACTCTAACAGTATTTGTCCATGCAGTCCATTTAATTATTAACATTGATTTAAGTAGCACTTCACAGTCCACAAGTGCTTTCAGCTACCACTTCATTAAGATATCTGAAGGAGTGAACACAATTTCCTCCCAAACTAAACTTCATTCTGTACTTGCCTGTCTGCCCCACAGGGATTGTGGTACCCAGAAGTAGACCCATGATGTTTGTCCTTCAGTTTCTTACCTATGCAAAGTTCTTTTAAAAAGTGCCTGATTTGCATGATGAGAGTCACCAAACCTCCAGCAAGAAATGAGTCCTTGGATTGTTCCTCCCACCATTAAATAGATCTAAAATAGCCTGACCATGTCCAAGGCTACGGAGGGCAGAACTGGGGTTGCTGTCCTGTTGCTGCCTGAAACCCACATGTGGACGAGCCAAGATGCATCCAAAGGGTAGGGGCAGGGCACAGCAGGGAGGAGGGCGGCTCCAAAGAACTAGAGTGGATGTTACAGAAGCAATGCATGTACATTTAACCAGGAATTATTAACTCAGAAATTCCAGAGTGAAGTCCTTACCTTGGAGACAAGAATCCCCATGTGACAAGTATAAAGGTTTCCTAGGATTTGGTGTTAATCTTAGAAATTAAGTGTGTTAATTGAATAATAATTTAGAACAGATCTAATTAAAGTATAAAACCCTATATATTAGTTTCCTGCAGCTGCCTGTAACAAAATGCAGTTGGCTGGATGACTTAACAAATATTTATTTCTCACAGTCTGGGGGCCACAAGTCCCAGATAAAGGTGCAGCAGATTTGGTCTCTCCTCGGCTTGCAGAGACTGCCTTCTCACTCTGTCCTCTCATGGTCTTTCCTCTGTGTGCCCACACTCCTGGTGCCTCTTCCTCTTCCTATAAGGACACCAGTCCTATTAGATCAGGCCCTGCCTTATGACCTCATTTAATTTCAGTTGACTCCTTAAAGGCCCTGTCTACAGATATAATCATATGGAGGGCTTGGGCTTCAACATATGGAGTTTAGGAGGACATACTCTACTTCATACAAACTATGACTTTCATTTTGTTATCTGCACAATGGGGATATGAATGTTTTCCCTATATACAGAGTAGTCAATCCTTTCTTCCTTTTGACCCTGGGGAGAGGAGAGGCCTCACTCTCTGTCTGTCCCAGACCCTTCTGCGTATAACCTGTGGGTTGGGTTAGGAAGGGGTCACTCTAGGTGAATGTTTGTGGATTCAGGACTACCAATACTATCTATGTGGTCTTTTATGCTTTAAAAGACTGGATTCTTATAGCTTCTTCCTCCTTTATCAGCTTTATCTGCTCAGTTTCCAGATGTTCCTGCATGAGAATGCAGAGGACAAGGGGTGGCTGGGTTCCTGCCAATGAAATAATGAATAAGGACTTGCTCTTACTTCTGAGTTAATACACCTTTAGCCAAATGGTCAGGTTTCTTTGTGGGCCTGAATATTCTAAGCTCACCAAGGAAATGTCAATAATACCAGTTACATTCACCACCACATTAGCCATATGACAGGTCAGGGGCTGATGTGGAAATAATCTCTTTCTGAACATTTATGCTCACTTGTTCCATCTTCCATTAAGGTTATGATTTCACAGAACAGATAGGAGAGATTTTCTTCTTTCTCCTTTTTTTTTTTTTCATCCAGCCCTTGGGTTCAGCAGAGAAATAATTCACCATGTCAGTGAATGAAGTGGCCTTGGGCATGTGGGGAACACAGAAGATAGAGATGAGTGAGAGAAGTTTCTAGACCAGTGGGAAGGCAGATGCTTCATCAGGTGAATCACAGGTGCTTGGGGGGAGGTTGTGCAGCCTGGAGGTGGAGGAAAGGGGAGGGGGATGGACCAGAAGGAACCATAAGGGATTGTTTATCTACTTCCTCGGATTTTAAATATATTAAAATTTTTATATACTATACTCAAATATTTTGATAACTTTGAATAAGATAAATAAAATTCTCTTAACAAACTTGTTCACATCTGTTTCCCTCTGTTATTAAACTTTGATCAAATTTGAAAATTGAATACAATGGGTGCAGATTACTGTTGTTTTATTTTTGACTGTGCATTGAGGAGAAAGAGTAGAGTGGACAGAATAAAATGCAGGGTGCTGGTCAAGAAATGACAGACTATGGGGCGCCTGGGTAGCTCAGTGGGTTAAAGCCTCTGCCTTCAGCTCGGGTCATGGTCCCAGGGTCCTGGGATCGAGCCCCGCATCAGGCTCTCTACTCAGCGGGGAGTCTGCTTCCTCCTCTCTCTCTGTCTGCCGCTCTGCCTACTTGTGATCTCTCTCTCTCTCTCTCTCTCTCTGTCAAATAAATAAATAAATAAAATCTTTTTTTAAAAAAAGAATTCAACATATCATAAAATTTAAAAAAAAAAAAAAGAAATGACAGACTAGGAAGCTCCAAGCCCCCACACCCTCCAGAGTAAAATCAGTAAAATAACCAGAATCTGTCTGAACCAGCTCGGGCCCAGGGGCCCAAGAAGTTGGGAGCCACTGCTTTTTGAAACATTTTCTACTCCCATGGTTGCTGCCCCCAGCAAGAGTACCAAAGTCCCCTGAGATGTGTGTATGTTTCTGTGTCTGTCTGTTTTTCTAGCTTTCTTGCACAGCATCCCCAACCAGCCAAAATCTCCTCTATGGGTTTTGGGACTGTTTCATGAGAACAATAGTGATAAGCATGTCACTCATCCCTGAGGTCTCAGTTGGTCTCGTGTGCAAGAGCACATGAAGATTGTGTCCAGGTGCAAAAGGCTGTTGTCCCCTTGGCTTGTCCCCACCATGTGAAGGGAATGTCTTCCCATTGGGTAAGCGGTCCAATTCTTGCAAAGAGGACTATGGTGCAGTAGGTCTGGGCTGCTGGCCTCTGCTTTGGACAGCTGGGGCAGTGAGTGAATGACTAAGGGTGCCAGGTATGTGGGGTGATGCCAAGGACACAGGGAGTCCAGGCCTGCGGATTCAGGATCTGCCCACCCAGTTTGGCCCTGGGTCTGAGTGGAAGGGAGAGGAAGAAGGGCTGGGATGGGGCTGTTTGCCTGAGGCTGTGGTGGGCAGGGGCAGAGAAACAGGCAGGGTGGCCCACCTTTGTTTCTGAGGACATTCTTTTGCTGACTTCTAACACCAGGATCTTCTTCTTTTATCCCCATCTCTCAATGCTCCTTCACAGCACTGTTTGCAGTCATAGGCCCTGGGTTTTTAAGTTTGAAGCTCATGGGAGATCAACACTGGTCCTTATTCTTTTATAACTATGCTTTAAAGAAAAAAAAAAAAAACTCTGATCTAGTCTACTTCTAAGGCCTTAATTATTAACTCTGTGCTTATAAAAACCCTAGATTTCTCATTCCATCCAGAATTCCTACATTTTCTGACTGAGATGTATTAACAGATATGACCTATTTTAAAAATCCTACCAGGGGTGCCTGGGTAGCTCAGTGGGTTAAGCCTCTGTCTTTGGCTCAGGTCATGATCCCAGGGTCCTGGATTGAGCCCAGTGTCTCTGGCTCCCTGCTCAGCAGAGAGCCTGTTCCCCACCCCCTACTCGTGTTGGCCATCTCTGCCACTGTCTCTGTCTCTCTCTCTCTCTCTCAAATAAATAAATAAAATCTTATAAATGAATGGATGAATTAGGTCCAAGCTGGGAAAATGAATAAAGGGAAACCTCACTAAAAGGAGTTGGACCGCCAGAAGGGGGAGCTCTCACGCCCTACCACGTGTGGCAAATTGGAGATCTCAATAGGAATAGATTCACCTTATATTTCCCAAAGGAAGAAGTCTACTTTTCTAGCCCAGCAGGCAACAGCCCAGCCAATGAAAGACTATCACAACTCAGCCAATGAGGAGTCACTGTACTGCAGACTCCCAGTTTACTCCAGTGGACTTTTTGTTTGTTTGTTTGTTTGTTTATTATAACAGACGTTCCCAACTCCTGTTTCCTCTATAAAATAGCACTCCTCCCCTTCATTCTCAAGACTTGCCTGTGGTTTTGCTGTAGCTTGGGTGCCCTGAATTGCAATTCCCTTCTATTCCCAAATAAATCCACTTTGCTGGTAAAGTAACTGACAGTTCTATTTTCAAGGTTAACAAACCCTTCTTCCGTGTCTTGGTGGTCCTCCAGACATCGCATCTAAATAGAATCTACCACTGTTCACCTAGCGACACCTAGCGACCCTGATCCAACCTCCCCAAACATTTATACATCCTGTATCTCCCCGTGTCCTAGACAATCCATTGTCCTCTCCTGTCCTTTCTTCCTCTGATGCGTGTCTACAAACACTTCTCTCCATTTCCACAACTACCCAGTCGCCCACCCCTTCACCCAATTGTTCAACATTTCACTCTTTGAAGTACCTCTGTGTCATTTCCTGTTTGAGGGCTGTGATGAACAGAGTTGCTAAGAACATTCATGTCTGGGGGCCTGGGTGGCTCGGTTGGTTAAGCATCGGCCTTCGGCTCAGGTCATGATCTCGGGGTCCTGGGAATGAGCCCCACATCAGGCTCCCCACTCAGTAGGGAGTCTGCCTGTCCCTCTCCCTCTGCTCCTCTCCCTCTGCACAGCCCCACTGCCTGTGTGCACGCTCTCTCTCTCTCTCTTTCTATATAAATAAAATATAAATAAATAAATAAATAAATAAATTATATTTATATATATAAATAATTTATATATAAATATATATTTATATAAATATATATATAATTAATATATAAATAAATAAAAATAAGTAAAAAGAACATTCATGTCCAGTATTTTGTGTGGACATAGGTTTGTTGGACTTGGGGGTGAGGTCCTCCAGACCACTTTTGGGGTGAATGCGTCACTCCCTAGAAAGACCCACGGTGGGTGGAGGGAGAGTGGTCCCTCCCTCGTTGGGAGCTTTGTACTATCTCTCAATGAACTTTGTTTTTCTGCCCACCACCCTTTATCTGGTCTACCTCTTCAATCTTCAAAGTGGCATGACCAAGAACCACGGACACCGAAGGAAAAGAAATTCTGCAACATAGTCATCCTGGGCCCCACACTGAGAAGTGCTACCTCATTTAGCCCCAAACACAATGACATAGAGAACAAAGGCAAAAGAAATGTGTTCATTTCTGGATTGGGCAGCGGGGAGAGACTCACAGGACTCTCACAGGAGTCCATGAAGGTGACTTTCTGGAGGTCAAAATGATTCTGCATGGCCCAAATCCCCTCTCCCCCACCACCACCACAAGTCACTTTATTGGCTTCAACCATCCAAGACCCCAACATAACAAAGACACTCTTTTCAGGCAAGACATTCCAAGGGCTTAGAGATTTTCTCCCAGAAGCCAGGTGAAGATCAGACCTTTCTTTGGAATGTGCAAGTTCTAAACATACCAGACCCACTGAGTCAATCATTGACTGGCCTGAATCCATTTCCTTTCCTCTGGAATAGATGCCTGGGATTGAGTTTCTGGGTCGTACTTGCGTGTTTTTATAATTGTGGTTTGCTTATTTGTAGAGCTGGGGCCGGGGGGAGGGGCAGAGGGCGGGGGCCAGGGTGGAGGACCTCCTCCAGAGTAGCTATAATGTCTTTATACCCCTACCAGCGGTGCATGAGTGACCAGTTTCTCCACATCCTCACCAACATCTGAGACAGTTTTCCCACATTTTGTCTAAGGCATTCTGGTAGATATGTCATGATACCTCACTGTGATTTTAATTTTTTCATGTGCTCCTTTATCATCTGTATCCTCTTCAGTGACATGCCTCTTCATGTCATTTGCCCATTTTGTAATCAGACTGTTTGCTTCTCACCAGTGCATTTTGTGAGTTTTTGTAGCTTCAGATATCCGCCCTTCGTTCGTGTGATTATTTGGTTGTGTAAACACTTCCCTTCAGGATGTACTTTGTTGTTTCGTCTTCTTAAAAGGATCTTTCATAGAACCTTGGTTTTTCCTTCTAATAAGCTCTAATTTGTCCATTTCTTTTGATGGGTCACACATTTGGTGTCAAGTCTAAAATCTCTTTGCCAGCCCTAGATCCCCAATTTTTCCCACAGGCTTTTTTTCCTATGTTTTACATTTTATAAATAAGAGTTTTCTCTATTTGGTGCTAATGTTTGTATGAGGTGTGAGGTCGGGGGTTTTAGTGTAGTTCAGTTTGCCTGTGGGTGTCCCCTTACCCTATTTCCATTTGACGGAGAGACCATCTTTCAGCCCAGGAATTACTTGTGCATGTTTGCCAAAAATCAGTTGCACATACTTATTTGGGTTTCTACTGTTCCATTGATCTACTGCCAATACCACACAGAATTTATTAACTACATAAGAACTGTTAAGATACGGGAGATTTTATTCCTGATTTTCAAAATCGGTGTAGCTATTCTAATTCCTTTGCTTTTCCATGTAAGTTTTTTTTTAATATTTTTATCTATTTATTTGGGACAGAGAGAGTACACACAAGAGTGGGGCGGAACAGAGAGGGAGAGAAAAGGAGAAAGAATCTGAAGCAGATCCCTCACACAGGGCTCAGTCCCACAGCCTGTGAGATCATGACATGTGCTAAATCCAAGATCCAGCTGCTTAACCAACTGAGCCAGCCAGGATCCCCCTCCCAAGTATTCTTTTACGTGCATTTTTTTTTTTCAAGAGAAGTTCTATTACTTGCTCTTTTCACTTAGCATGTCATCATCAACATCTTGTCAGTACCTCTAGATCTGCCTCTTCTAAACAGTAAAATTAAAAATAAAGTAAAACACAAATGCATGGTATTAATGTTCTGGAATTTACCTAACCTGGTCCCTCCAAAGGGCTAGTATTTTTCCCCCAGTTTTGTTATAATAAGTAATGCTGAAATCAATATCGTATTCTACATGTATTTGCACAAATGTTCCCCACCCCGTTGTCATTTGACTTTGCTTGTGCTGTGTGCAAAGACCCGTTTTGTTTAAACTTTGTGAGGTCAAGTTTATTGATCATTTGCTTTACGGCTTTCTGGCTTTAGAAAGACCTTCCCCACTCCATAATTATAAATGACAATATTCATCCATGTTCTCTAGGAGTACTTTCAACGCTTCAGTTCCCAGTCTTTGTTCTGCTAAGCCCCCCAAGAATGGACCAAGTCTGGTCCACCACCTGAGCACCACCTGAGTTGCTGGGAGCCTGGGCACCACCTGAGTTGCTCAGGAGAACCTAGGCAGCGTGCCAGGTCAGCTAGCCTCTCGGAGAAATGTTCCAAGTTCCCCTTGTGCTCCCAGGAGGACGCCCCTGGATACGTGGCACGCCCACAGCCCGCCCCTCCCCGCCGCCCCAGGCGGAGAGATGCGTGCCGGGGTGAGCCCTGAGGAGATGGAGCCTTTGGGTGGCGGCGGTGCACCCTTGCTGGCGGAAGATCTGGCGACGGCCCTCTGACGGTAACAACGGTTGTCGGGAGCCACCTGGCGGCCGCTTTTATATAGCTTTCCCCCGGAATACCGGAGAAATCGGCAAGAATGGGGTTTGGCCAACGCTCGATAGGCAGAACTCCAGAAGGCCGGTGGCGCTAGCGGAATCTTTTCGGTCCTGCTGGGAATCTGTGCTTTGGCGCGTCATCAGTTCGCCGGAGAATGCACAGGCAGGGTTTTGGGGGAATGACCATGTCGCTGTCCCCCCGGGTGCTGGTGTGGACCAGACCCTGCTGGTGCTCCTTCGCCCTCGAGAAGCAACCATAGCCACTGGGAGGTAAGGGGAAAGCGTGTGACCCGGCCTTCGGGTCTTCATGCTATCCATTTTTTTTTTTTTTTCCACTCTCCCTCCGGGAGGTGGGACCCGGCCATTCGGGGAGGACCGGATTGCTCATGGTAGGCTCAGCCGCAAGTCCGCGTGGATCCCAGCTGTCAGAGGCACCTGCTGAAATTGTTTTCGAAGCTCCCACTTGTAGTGGCATCTGGTAGGAGCCGTCTGTGAGGGACAGTACAGGGCCCTGGCTGCACTGCAGTCCTTCTCGAGGTCCGGTGGTCAGAGGTGCCTCCAAGTTTTCCCAAGTTCCCCTTCAGAGACACGGACCGACCCTACCCACACAGATGGCCTGGAAGGTGTATCGGGGCCTGGAGGCGGGCCTGCGTGGGACCCCGTCACCGGACTTTCCCATCAGCTTTTCCGAGTCCCGTTCTGGAGGTGGGGACCAGCTTGAGCCCCACGGGTGAGTCTAGATAGGAGGCCCCATCCATTGTGCGTGTCTGTGTGGGACCCATTCTTCGGAACGCCCCCCAAATATTCCAAGTCCCTTCTCCGGAGCTGTGGCCTGGCCAGGATGACCGATACGAGGCCTGCGGAGGGCTTTACTGGGCCTCCACGTCTTGCTTCCCGTCATCTCGTCGTCGGGAACCGCAACGTTGAGTCCAGGCTCACAAGGTTGGCGGCGCTCCCTGGTGGTTCTGGGGACCCAGATCCACCGCGGTGCGGTCCACCTCAGTGGTACTGCGCCACCCCGCGGCCCTTTTATGTAGTTTACTCCCGGAGCTGGGGTTGAAAAAAAAGGTCGAGGGATCCTGACTGTGCTGCGATGCCCCAGGCAAAGCCCCGAGATACCATCGCAGAAGGCAGGGTCGCTCAAATGGCCTTCCGGAGCCGACTGGGAGCGAGCCCGGAGATTGGGCCTGCAGTTCTGGGAGGGAGTGCCCGTTCCCGACACCCTCCCGACAGGCTTGCTGGCTTGGCGCTGTAAGGATCCACCAGCGCTAAGTGCCCTTCACCACAGTGGTCCACAGGCCCGGCCCTGTACTGCTGGACTCCAGTCGTTGGAGGCTCTGCTCAGAAAATTTTCCAAGACCCCATTCACAGGGCCGCCTTGAGTACTGGGAAGGGAACCCTCAGCGTGGCCACTGTCCCTTTGGGGGCCCGTTCTTCAGAGGCACCTTCTCGGGAACTTTTCCATGTCTCACTCCAGGGACACGGATCAGCCCTGCCCAAGGCAGTGAGTTGGAAGGACACTCCTTGCTGAGAAATACTGAGCTGGGCCGGGAGAAGCACTAGCATCCCTAGCGGACCCCGAGGAAAAATACATTATGAAGACAGGTGATTGAAGGGGTTTACTGGAATAGAGAATGGAAATCCTGAGATTTATGGGAATGACGATTGTTACTATTGACCTTACCGGCGTTCGTCATTATCGTAATTGTTACTGTTTTTTTCTGGTAAATCGTAGTTATAAAACATTGAAGTTTCTCCATCCAAGAAGACTGATTGACTTAAAATGATGAATCATGGATTCCGGTCCACGAATTTTTTTAAGAATTGAAATATAATTGACATGAACATTGTATATTAATTTCAGGTGTACAATGTACTGATTTGATCTTTGTATATTTTGCAAACAGATCACCACCATCCGGTTAATATCTGTCACCATACATACTTATAGGAATTTTTCCTGTAATGAAAACTTTCAAGGTCCACTCTCCTAGATACTTTCATATAAGCAATATGTTATTATTAACTTTGGTCACCGTGGTGTAAAATGCATCCCCATGATACTCACTTATATAATTGGAAACTTGTGTCTTTTGACTCCCTTCACCCATTTGGCCCTCCTGGAGCTCCCCCCACCCCACCATTCCCTCCTCAGGCAACCACCAATCTGTTCTCTATATCCATGAGTTTGCTTTTGTTTAGTTTTGTTTTTCTAGATTCCACATATTGTGAGATCCTGCAGTATTTATCTGTTTCTGCCTGACTTACTTCACTTAGTATAATGCCCTCAAGGTCCATCCATGGACCTTGCAGCACCAAAGGCAAACTTTCATTCTTTTTTATGGCTGAGTAATATTCTATTTGGTCCACAGAATTTACTTTTTTGTGTGTGTTAAGATTTTATTTATTTATTTGACAAAGAAATAGAGAGCACAAGTAGACAGAGTGGTAGGCAGAGGGAGAGGAAGAAACAGGTTCTCCACTGAGCAGGGAGCCCAAGGTAGGGCTCAATCCCAAGTCCCTGGGATCATGACCTCAGCCTAAGGCAGACTCTCCACTGACTGAGCCACCCAGGCACCCTGGTCCACAGAATATTCTAAATCCACTCAGGCGCCCAGGAATCTGCTTGCTCCAACTAGCAAGGCCTTGACCCACAAGCTGCAGCTCCCAGCCTGGAAGGTCAGACCACAGTCTCTGCAACAACTGGTCCCAAGTGGTCAGGTCTTGATCAACCCTTTCCTCAATATTGCTCTGTCTTCCAACACAGCAAATAGGAGAAAGCCAAATTTGCTCCGCCTCTCGAATCATGCCCCTCTTCTAGTGAGCCTGACCCTCCCATCAGGACATGCCTTCCTCTTTTTTTCCACCAGAAATATTCCCCACTCCTCTGCCTGCCTTGGAGTGTCTGCACATGCTGGTGGCTGACCCCGGGGGCCACATAGGGCAAGCTCTGAACAAAGGGTGCTTGTTATCATTTGGGAGGTCTTCCTGGATCTCAGTAGCGGGGGCGGGGGGGGACCAGACAGAGAGTCATACCCATTCCCCAGGTGAACTATTTTTAAAAACATACATACATATTTATTTAACATCCAATTTTTAAAATTGAGATATGATCCCTATACCGTAAGATTCGCCCTCTAAAAACTGAGCAATTCAGTGGTTTGTAGTCGATTCACAAAGCTGTATAACTGTCCCCACTAC
Source organism: Mustela nigripes (assembly GCF_022355385.1). Taxonomy (NCBI): domain Eukaryota; kingdom Metazoa; phylum Chordata; class Mammalia; order Carnivora; family Mustelidae; genus Mustela; species Mustela nigripes. The sequence goes on along the minus strand of NC_081564.1, from coordinate 29,818,796 downwards.
CGAATTCCAGAACATTTCACCTCTCCAAGAAGAAACTGCCTCCCATGAAATATTTACATTCCATTCTACCCTCTCCCCAGGCCCTGGCAACCACCAATCTGTTTTCTTTCTGTATCTATGGATTTGCCTGGAGAGTTCATGAAAATGAAACCATACAATATATGGCCTTTATATCTGACCTCTTACACTCAGCATTGTAGTTTTGAGATTCATCTGCACTTTATTATAAATCAATGATTTGTTTGAACTAAGGATTTTATACTCTAAGCCATTAAGACATTTTCTTCCACATGCTACCACAAAAAAGTGGGGGGGGGGATTGCATATCATATTACATTTAGTTTTGTAACAATTTTTCAGCTTACCCTGCAGTGGCATTAAGTACAGCCCTTTTCCCCAGACCCAACCTGCCCTGCACACCTGGAGCCACCAGCATGCCCAGAGGACAGCCATCCACCCCAGTTACCCTGACTCAGAATGGTCATCCACCTGGACTAGGACCTCATGGGTGGGCTTTCCCAAGAGTATCCAAAAGGGGTGCTCTTAAAAGGGGAGGGACCCAGAGAGGCTCTGGGGAAGAGGGCAGCTCCCCCCACAGGAGGTCAGCCATGCAGGGCCTGGCCAGAAGGAGAAGGCTATGCCTTGAGGCTGGCAGTCCCCAGAGTATCCTCTAAGGTGTTCTCACCTCCAATCCCTGCCAGTGCTTGACCCAGCAAGAGCAGAGACAGATGCTGTTTGCAGCCTTTGGTAGGTACCTATTGGTGAACCGCCATGCAGGCCTTCAGGATTTCAGAGTAAGGCCTGCAGATAATTACACTCCTTTTGAGAAGCCGTTCTTGACCTGCTGCTGGGTCTCAGTAGAGACTGACTACTGAACTGTGACTACCAAGTCACCACGCACCCTGAGATGCCTGTCATGGATGTCATCTGATCCACCAAGCTGTAACAGGCATGACAGCAGCATCTCCTCATCAAGTGGAAGTGTACAGCTGTCATTGGGACTGATCATCCCAAAAGGCACAATAAGTTACATGAAGACATGGCCCGAATGCCCATGGTCCCCACTCCTGCTATAGCCTTCTCTCCCAGCCAGCACCCATGGCATGCATGGGGAGTTTCCAATACTGCTGATGCGGGTGTGGTTTCTAGGTGGTTCTGCACGATGGTCAGGCACCACCTGGAAATGGAGAGCAACATACTACAGACCCTCTCTGGGGCCCTCCCCAAAGGACAGTGGTAAAGGGAAACCCTCCCAGTGTGCAGTCCAGCAGTGCCCCTCATTGTGCATTGTGCTAGGAAGGAGAAAGGGTCAGATGTACCAGTACCAGTTCATGGGCTGTGGCCAATGGCTTGGCTGGATAGTCAGGAACTTGGAAGGAACACGACTGGAAAACTGGTGGAAAACGTGGGGAAAGAGGTATGTGAATACACCTTTCCGAACAGGCAAAAAATAAATAAAGATGAAGATACTTGTGTCCAATGTGAATGCTCACCAAATGGTGATGACCTCAACAGAGGAGTGTTTCATCATTGAGGGGACAGCATGATCCCTTCTCTGGATACCAGTCAGCCTGTTTGCCCAGCCACCCCTGTCATCGCCCACTGGGCTTGTGAACAAAGTGGCCATGGTGGCAGGGATGATGGTTATATATAGATTCAGCAAAATGGACTTCTACTTATCAAGGCTGACTTGGATATGGTCACCATTGAGTACCCAGTATGTCAGCATCAGAGACCAACACTGAGCCCCAATATTGTGCCACTATCCAGGGGTAATCAGCCAGCTTCCCAGTGACAGGTTGATTCCACTGGACTCCTTCCCCCATGGAAGGGGTGGCATTCTGTCCTTAATGGAATATACAGTTACTCTGGATACAGATTGCCTTCCCTACACAATGCTTCTGCCAAAATTACCACCCATGGACTTACAGAATGCCTTATCCACTGTCATGTATACCACCGCACATTGCTTCCAACCAGGAAACTCATTTCACAGCCCCAGAAGGGCAGTCATAAGCCCATGCTCATGGAATTCACTGATCTCACCATGTTCCCCACCATCCTGAACCAGTTGGCTTGACAGGATGCTAAAGTGGTCTTTTGAAGACTCAGTTACAGTACCAGCTGGGTGGCAATACCTTGTGGGGCTGAGGCATGGTTCTCCAGAAGGTTGTATAGTCTCTGAATCAGTGACCCACATATGGTACTGTTTGTTCAACAGCCAGCAGTCATAGGTCCAGGAAGCAAGGGATATAAATAGGAATGTCACCACTCCCATTCCCCTAGGTCACCCACTAGCAATATTTCTGATTCCTAGTCCCACAGCCTCATGTTCTGCTGGCCAGAAGGTCTTAAAACACAAGGTAAGAAAAGCTCCCACCAGGAGACACAATGATTCCATTGACCTGGAGCTTAGGATTGCCACTCGGTGACTTTGGTCTCTTTATGCCTCCGAAACAATAAACAAAGGAAAGGAATTGTGGTGTTGCCTGGAGTAACTAATTCTGACTACCAAGGGAAAATTGCACTGCTACTCCATGATAGAAGTAAGATACAGTATGTCTGGAGTACAGGAGGTCCTTTAGGGCCTTTCTCAGTTTCACCATGCCCTGCAATCCAGGTTAATGTAAAACTACAATGACCCAAGTAACAGGCAGGAATGAAGGGTTGGGTCTACCCACTGGGTAAAGAACAAAACCAGCTGAAGCGCTCACTAAAGGTGAAGGGAATATAGAAGGGGAGAGAAAGAAGGTAACTGTAGGTACCAGCTAACAGCCCCATGATTGGTTACGGAAACGAGGACCATAATCATGAGTATTTCCTCCTTATTTTACTATTAATAAGTTTGTGTGTATCTTTTTTACCCTCTCTTGGGCTCTTGTCATGTAGCATAAGATGTACCAATTTTTATCATGGGATTGAAGTATGGCCAATTCCACCTCATTGTGTTTAGATTACATGATACCTTCTGAGGAGAAAAGTAAACATCACTCAAGGACCTACCTCCTCTTCTAGGGAAAGAGTTAGTGCCTTTTCCGTTGTGCAAAGGTTATATTACGTTATATTACGGCAGAATCATGACCTCTTGAGATGTGTATGGATGTCACGTTGACAAGGAGTAGAACTGTCATGGCTAATTTTATGTGTCAACCTGACTGGCCACGGGGAGTCCAGATTAAACAATATTTCTGGATATGTCTGAGGGCATTTCCAGTTCAGAGCAGCAATTCCATTGAATCAATCGATTCCAAAACATATTGCCCCCCACCAGGTGTGTGGCCCCCATCCAACCCACTGAAGGCCTGAATAGAATGAACCAAAAGGGGAGGAAGGAGGAATTCAATCTTTTTTTCTTTGACTTGCCATTTGAGCTAGAACAACTCATTATTACATCTCTTGCCCTCAGAATGGGATTTACACCATCAGTTCCCCCATTCTCGGACCTTCAGACTCACACCAAATTACACCATCAGCTTTTCTGGGTCTCAGTCTTGTAGACGACACACCTGTCAGCTTCTATAATAACATGAGCTAACTCTCCACATACTAACTTCATGAAAATCTACAGCACACACACACACACAAAAAAATCTACAGCACACATTGACAAACCAATCGCATGTTTGTTCTTGCCCCACACACCAAAAAGGATGACAAGGAAATAAAAGGGCCAGAAGCACAGCACAGGTGGTGGGACACCCCAGCACTGAGAAACCCATTCCTCGTGGCAGCAGAGGGTTTTATCAGCTGCAACTCTGTTCTGAGTGACTGGGCAGGGAGCACCCACCTCAGAAGAGCCCCTAGGGAATCAGGGGGTAAGTGACAAGCAGCCTTGAAAGAGGCCTCTGCAGGCCTCCTCCAGTGTTCTAGAAGGATCACAAATGTTCTGCCAATACTTACACCAGCTATGGTTCATGCCTTTGTCTGCATGTCCCATCTACATGCCAGCCCCCTGTTTCTGCAGACATACCTCCCAGGGTGTCAACACCACCAGCCCTAGGGATCCAGGAGTCTAGGAGCTAGGAGGGTCAGACCCTCCAGACCAGACCCCCACTGGTGACCCAGAGGAGGCCCAGGAATCTGCCAGCTTTGAGTGACCCATGACCTATGTCCACACTAGGGAGGGGTGCTGCTAATGCAGGTCAAGCCAGGGTTGCCAGAGTGGGCCTTCCTGCTCCAGCAGCAGAGCAAGGCTCTGGAGCAGCTTCCAAATCCAGACCTTACTGACTTTGCCCACCTGGACTTTCAGGATTTGGAGCAACCAGGTACACCAAGCTTGCCTGGGCAGAGGAGCTTTGGGGTCACCCACTTGGCCAGAGCAGGCTTCATGCGGGTGCCCTTCAAAGAAGGGGAACAAAGAGGTGGGCCCAGACTGAAATCCCAGCACCTCCCGCCATCTAGATCTCCTCCAGGACTCAGGTGGGCAGCCTCACCCAGATGCTGTGATTGCCCACGGCCAATGAGCTCCAGGGAGGTGACAGTGCCCAGGCCTAGACTCAGTCCGTTCCTGCAGCCACTCGCAGCTGCTCAGCTCCCCCATGGCAGCTCCGGCTCCTGTCACCAGTCAGAAGTACAGCGCAGGGTGCCCGGGTGCTCTCTGCTGTGGCTTGTGCCTGCTTGCCATTCATTCATTCTACTCATTCCTGGCTCCAGGCCCAAAAGGATCACAAGAACATGTGGGGAAGGGAGAGCCAACCCTGCCAGGACTGAGGAAGCACCCTGGAGAAAACTATGAGGACCATGTGGGGACTTCAGTAGAACCTCAGATGGCTCTAAAACCCTCCCATCTCCGTGTGCTGCCCTCCTTCCACCCGTCCCCACTTGAAGCCCTGTCACCTCAAATCCCACCATGGTGGCTGCCGAGTAACTTGTGAAAGGCAAATTTGATCATGCCTATGCCCCTAAACCTTTAGATCTCCCTATTGCTCTTAGGGCAAGCCCTCAGGAGCCTCTGGAACACGTACCCCAATACACTCTTCCTTTGGCTGCTGCTGCCCAGCCACATAAGTCCTCTTGAGTAGGGGGACAAAGAATTTGATCAGTTTCAAGGTCAATCAGATATCAAGGGTAAGGGTTTCTCTCTAAACTGACTTAACAGGATTCTTGCTACAACTGGACCAGGCAGGCTGAAGACAAGGCCAAGTGATATAGGAAAGAACAGTAGTGTTCAAAGTCCACGGCCAAGAAAGAATTCTTGAGACATCTTTGGTGCATAAAGGTGGTTTTATTAAAGCATGAGGACAGGACTCGTAGGCAGAAAGAGCTGCACTAGGGTCACGAGGAGTGGCCCATTATATACTTTCAAATAGGAAGGAGCTTAGGGATAGCGTTAAGCCTATAAAGAACTTAGAAGCAAGGCTTCCAGGACCTTGAGGGGGCCAGCTATCATTGGGAAAATGTCATTTATTACCTCTAATAAAACCTCGGTCATAAGACCCTTCAGATGTATATCATCAGGTCATATGCTTGGGCCAACATGTACCTGGGTGGGGGCGGGCATTTAGAGATAAAGGAAATTTCTAAAGGAATTTTTGTATGTTAAGTAGACTTACAGGATCCAGGGGCCGGGCGGAGGGAGGATTGGGCTAGGATTGGTTTTTGCCCCTTAGCAAAATATTAATATTGAGGCAGTTGAGTCCCTCTGTCACTCTGTCACTCTGCATGTTTCAAGGACTTGTCAATAGGCTGTAAGTAGTAAGAAAACTTAATTTTCGTCTGCCTTTGTTTCCCACATCACCAAGCACCAGGCCTAGTCAGAAGAGCACTCAGAGGAGCGTGCCCAAAGTTTGGTCAACGAGTCTTCATCAAGGGATCATCCTGGGGAATGACTTAAGTTAGGCTGACTCCTCTCCTTGGCCCTGACCCTACAGAGCCCCCAGGGGTTAAGCATGCCCTCTTCTCCAGAGGTCTGGGCTTTCTGTCCATGGCCAGTTGGATTTGTTTGCCTCAGTTAGCCACACAATCCCTCTTTCTGGTTGTCTTCTTCAGGAGTCTACCTACTTTTACATTTCGCTATACAGCAGCCCCATCCCTATTTTTGGCAGCACTGAACACCCTCCTCCCGCTGAGATGAGAAAGACACAGTGCGAATCCCCTGGCCCCACGAGCCCAGCAAGACATTCAGCAATGCAAACTTTGTAGATTTTTGTGGCTTATGAAAACCGTGATTGTGGATTCCAGGAAACTTATCTCAAGGCCGGACTGAGACACTGGGCCAGGTTTTCTTTGACATTTCACAACACTGATGGAGGCACAGGTGAGGCGGGGAACGGCATCCCCCCGGAAGGTGCTGGGGTTGGGAAAGGCAGTGGGGATCAATCCCCGCCGAAGCCAGGCGCTTCCTCAGCCAGGCGCTTCCTCCAGAGCGCAGGTGCCGCTGCTGCTGGAGCTCCCAGACCCCGCGCAGGTGTGTGTGTTTGGGGTGGGGGGGCTTTCTGGAAACGCAACACAGACAAATGTCCAATGAATGGAAAACAAGGAGACCGGAGCCTGAAGGTGACGAAAATGGCTCAAGGTCACACCGCTTGTATCGGCGGAGCTCAGCGATCAGTGACTCAAGCCCTTTTTGGAAAAAGCAAACGGGAGGAAACAGATTGCGACAGCAGTGGCCACCCGGCGCCCCAGCAGGGGCAAGCGCCGGACGGGGCCCCTCCCTACCCCCTTTTCCCCCCCAAAACAGGGGTCTACACCGGCTCTGCGCGGGCAGGGCGGGCTTCTTTGAGATCTCGCGATTTCAAGGCTGTGGTGTCACGCCCCTGAAGTCGCGAAGGCAAAACGGCACGGTAAGAGGCGGGGATAATGAAGGACCCTCCAAGGAACCTCGGGAAAGGGGCGGAGAGAGCCTCGTTCTGGAGGGCGAAGAGAGTGGCGGCGCCGTGCTTAACTGTCGTAAAAGGGGACGGGACGTACCGCGTTCCCGACGGACGTAAAGTGGGCGGGACGCGCCGCACTAGGAACGGACGCAGAGGGGCTTCACCCTGCTCCGGCCGGCGGCTGGCGGCGCCAGGGCACTATGGAGCGCTACACCGGCGCCTTCGAGGAGGCGGTGGACGGGGCCCGGCAGCAGGAACGGCACTACCAGCTGCTGTCTGCGCTGCAGAGCCTCGTGAAAGAGCTGCCCAGGTGCGCGGCCGCGGGGCGGAACGGGCGGCTGAAATGGCCCTGGGTCCCGCCCGCGCTCACCGCGCCCCTCTGCCCGCAGCTCCTTCCAGCAGCGCCTGTCCTACACCACGCTCAGCGACCTGGCTCTGGCGCTTCTCGACGGCACCGTGTTCGAGATCGTGCAGGGACTGCTGGAGATCCAGCACCTCACCGAAAAGAGCCTGTACAACCAGCGCCTGCGGCTGCAGAATGAGCACCGAGGTGCGCGGGGGCGGCGGGACGACGCACGCTTTTCCTCCGGGAGTTTAGCTCTCGGTCTCTGTGCAGGCCGAGCCCTAACCTGGGTGTCGCCTAGATGATATCCCTACAATTGACCAGGTCAAGGGCTTGGAGACTGCTAGCGGTTTTTGTGTGTGTGTGACAAAGGGGTTAAGGCAGTTAAATTTTTTTCAGTTGCACAGCCCCCTTGTTATCATAATATCCAGACACTCCCTGCCCGGACTTTCCTGTGTCTCCACCCTCCTCCAAGCAGGAAGGCCCAAGGCCTCCCTGCCTGGTGAGTCCACCGACAGATCCCCGGTAGTGGCGGTCAGCGGTAGAGGTTGACCACCCCCAGTGATGTCCCAAAGTGTTGACAGCTCTGCCGTGCCCTTTAGGGTGAGTTCCCCTTCGGCAGCGCAGAGGGCCACACCACCACCTGCTCATTGAGTTCCCCTGCGCTATGCCCTGTGGCACCCTTGGGACCCGAACCACACCCTAAGCCAAAGCCTCCTGAGCCTTAGCCCCGCCTAGGCATCCCTACTCAGGGGTCTCAGGGGTCTCCGGGAGCACCTTCCTCCAAGGTGTGTTGGGCATCTCTCCCTGCCCCGTCAGTTTCCCACCTTTGTTATTTTGTTTTTACCCAACTTATTTATTTAAAAAAAAAGAAAAAAAAGTTAAAACATTCAGCTAAGTTGGAAGAGTGGTGTATACCTGTATCCCCTCCAGCCAGATTCAGTAATTAACATTTTGCCCAAGCCTTAATACCCCTAAATATATGTAACACCCTAGGGCTTCACCTTGAGTTTTCAGCATCTTTCTGGACTGAGGATTTCAACCGCAGCATTGCTATTTGTGGCTGAACAAGTCTTAATGGTAAGACAGTGTCTTGTGCATTGCAGGCTGTTTAGCCAGCATCCCTGGCTTCTACCCACTAGATGACAGGGGTGTATTCCCCCAGTGACAAAGAGAACTCTCTTCATGCATCCTCGGTGATCAACCTTGGCCCAGGATTGAGAACCAGTGCTCTAGATCACGAACCCTCTCCTATGTGAGCCCGGTGAATAGCATTAACTTAACCATTCCAGGGTGTCTTCTGACCTTCAGTCCACTGTCCTACTGTCCAACTTGTCATAAACTCGCTTCGTGAGGCCAGTGTGGGTTTATGCATTGTAGCTGGTTACTTTGGTCTCTGTGCTTCTGGAATAGTCTCATTCACTATGGTATTGACTTTTTGAAGAGTCTGGGGCACTCTACCTGTAGAATGTCCCCATTCTGGATCTGCCACATTGCTTCCTCGTGCTGTCATTTAACCGTTTCTCCACCCTCTGTGTTTCCTGTAAACTGGACAGCAGGTCAAGACACAATGATAGGCAGCTTAAACGTTTGTGGCAAAAACTAGTGTTTCAGGAGTGGACATTGGGTTTTGTTGCATCCCCTTTTCAGCATCTCTGGAGATGGGCACATGGCTTTTTGGTTAACTCTGGTCAGTTACACTCATTTGGTAATTCCTGGGATAAACTGCATTCCTGGGATAAATCCCACTTGGTCAGGATGCATTACCCTTTTTGTTTATGTTGGATTTGATTTGCTAAACTATTGTTAAGAATATGTGCCTCTGTGTTCATAATGGACATTGATTTGTAGTTTCTTTTAATGTCTTTGGATGGGATATTAGGATAAGGCTGGCTTCATGGAGTGAGTTGGGGAAGTGTTCTCTTCTGTTTTCTAGAAGAGTTTTGTTTTGTTTTGCTTTGTTTTGCTTTGTTTATAGAATTGGTATTACCTTTTTTCCTGCCTTGGGAATGGCTGTCTTTGTAAATATTTCTGGTGAGGTGTGGGATGCATACAGTCACAAGTCCAAAGAATATAGCTCATTATTCTTTGTAATGCTCAAACCGAGCCACATTTGGTCAGTGGGAGAGCTCTTGGGCTGCCGCCTCTGTCCTTTTGATGTGCCCCCATCATTCTTGGAGTACCTCCTTGCTTTCTTGTATAAGAATGTGTCTGGGATCATCTTTTCTTCTTCTTTCCCTGCCTCGGCCCCCCTCCAGCTTCTCCAGCAGCCTCCCGTCAGGATGCACCTTCCCCTTTGGCCACCGTAAAGCTTTCCTGCTTCCCGCTTTCCCAAGTCTCCTGCCTGTGCTTGAGTCTCTGCCAAACGCAGGCATGGTCACCTACTGTCTTACTGTCAGTGAGTAGTTCTTGTTCTCCTGTGGGTGATCTATGTTTATATCCACAGAGGAGTCCTTTTCCAGACTTTGCCTAGGTCATCTCCTGGACATCTCAGTGAATGTCCCATGGGTGATGGGCAGCTCACACCCAGGACTGCTGGCCTATGGCCATCTGAACCCAGAAGCCTCTGGACTAGTCTCCCACTTCTCTTGGTCTTCTGAGCACTGGCTACAGCCCTGGCCAGCCTGCCTTGTCTCACCCTCCTCAGTTGCCTTGCACCCTCCAGAGGAGTCCCCTGGACCCTTGCTGCTGGAGAAAGGCCCTGCCCTGGGTGAAGGCAAGACTGAGTGAGCCAGGGGATTAGACATCCCCCCAAACTCCACCCCATTTCTAGTATAGAGTTTCATGCAGGCTGGGTCATCAGGCAGGGCTTCATCTCTGCACCTTGGCTTGGCTGCCCCATGGTGGGACAGCCAGGGTAGGTGCCGAGGTGAGACGTGTTCCCTGCCCGCCCCTCTCCATCTCACCCCCACCACCTGCTGGACTTCTCTGGTCTCCTCTCCTCCTAGTGCTCAGGCAGGCGCTGCGACAGAAGCACCAAGAAGCCCAGCAGGCCTGCCGACCCCACAACTTGCCCGTGCTCCAGGCAGCTCAGCAGCGTGAGCTGGAGGTAGGGGTGTGGGCCGGGTGGGTATCACCTGGGCTGTGCTGACTGGGCTGTGGTAGAGAGCTGCTCTGGGCCTCAACTTGGGTGGTCCATTGGAGGCCTGATGAGTCCCCAAATGTGGCTCTTTGCTGTGGGGGTTGGGATGTGGCAGGATCAGGTAGAGAGTGTGATTCCTCTGCGTCCCAAGACCGTAGCTCTTTAAGGGCTGGGCCTGTTCAGGGCAATTGTGGGATGGTGGGGCCAGCCAGCGGAGACCCAGTCTGCTCCCAAGTTGCTCAGGACAACTAGGAGACCCATATGTAAGCAAGAAACTATGGGTGGTGGGGGTGCATAGAAAGGCTTATGCAGGGTCCCAAGCAGCCTGGAGCCAGGATGCACAGGGAAGAGGTACCGAGCTGGGATTAGCGGGCGGCCTCAGTGGGGAGGGAACATATACAAAGGCCCAGAGATAGTTGGCAACTTGATGGTAAGCAGAAGTGGACCTGGCATCTGGCCAGCTCATGGTGGTCCTGAGCAGTCCTTGCTGGGCAAGGCCTGGCCCAGCAAAGGGAGGACACCTGGCTGGGGGTCCTGGAAAGGAGAGCATTCCGTGTAGGGCAGGGTAGCCCTTCTGCAGGGTTCATTTAGCCAAGAAGGAGCAACCTGCATGCAGTAAGGGCACCATCAGTGGTCTTGGAGCCAGTGGGAGTGTGGAACGGTTGGAGGAAGTGGCAGGCCACCAGTGTGTGTTTGAGGTAGTGTGCGATAGGCAGGGGCTGACCCCCTGAGCCGCCCTCACTGTGCAGGCAGTGGAACACCGGATCCGTGAGGAGCAGCGAGCAATGGACCAGAAGATTGTCTTAGAGCTGGACCGGAAGGTAGCAGACCAGCAGAGCACACTGGAGAAGGCTGGGGTTGCTGGCTTCTATGTGACCACCAACCCACAGGTCGGTCCCTCGGGCCTGCCCTGGCCCAGCCCAGAGGGTGCTGGTTCCCAAAAGCCCAGTTCCCTCTAGGGTTTTATCACTGGCCCCTGGGGAGCCAGCCCCAGAGTGTGTGAGGAGAGGGGAGGAGGGAAGAATTAGTAAGGCAGGGCGCACTGCCTCTGCCGATAAGAGGGCAAGCCAACTGGCTGTGGGGGTACTGCCTGCCTTCCCCAGGCCTGCTCCCCACAGGACCCTCATGTGCTCCGCCCCTGCGTACACCTGTGTGCACCAGCCCAGGGTACCTGTGGGCCCTGTTGCAGGCTGACATCCCTGCTTCTGTCCCTTTCTGGCAAGCCATGGCCAGAAATCACTGGCAGGTTCACTTCCTGGCACTCTGTAGGCCCCAGTATCTGCCTCTGGGCCCCAGGGAATAGGGGGCTTTTGCCAGGGCAGGAGAGACTGGGTGGCATTCTGGTGTCACAGCAGCCCTTCTGCATCCTAGGAACTGACACTGCAGATGAACCTGTTGGAGCTCATCAGGAAGCTGCAGCAGAGGGGCTGCCAGGTGGGGAAGACAGCCTTGTGACCAGCAGGGCTCTCCACCAGTCACCTGCTGCCCATCATGGCTGAGAAGACAGCCCTGTTCCTGTCATCACAGGCAGCACAAAGCTGAGAGTGGGACTTATCTTCCCAACATCTGGCCACCACCTTCCCAGCTGCCTGCAGGAGGGGTCAACCCTCTGAGGAGAGGCCAGGGGGACCCTGGCTGCACCTGCCATCCACTTTTTTTTTTTTTTTTTTTTTTTTTTTGGCCCAGAGCTAGGATGGTGTGGTAAAGGAAGAGTGCGTCCATTCTGCTGGCTGGCCGCTCCAGACTCGGGAGAGTGGGGCTGGAGGTCCTAGCATCTTCTCACTCCACCGGACACTTCCCCACCTTTGCCATGCCCCATGTTCTGGCCTCAGCCCCTTCCCTGGCAGGTGCAGCCTCAAACTAAGTGGGAGACACTGCAAGCGCCAAGTCCTGTGAGGCCGAGAGAAATAAATGTACCTCAGCTTGGCCTGCGTGTCACTTGTGTGCTAGCTCTTTGATATCTGCCATGACCGGGACCCAACTGGGGCCCTCACCTTGTAGCTTGTGGGGAAGAAACAGCAGATGCACCCCGCCCCACCCCCTTTGTCATGGAGGCTTCTCCCAGGGGCACCCCCTCTGGAGCTCCCTCATGGAGCTGCAGGCTCAGCAATGCCACATTCCCCCCAGGGTAAGCCCCAGGATTCTAGGACCACATCTAATCCACTCTGGGAGGTTGGAGGTGGGGGCAGGCAGCCATGAGTTTGCTCTGGTCAGAACAGTCGGAAAAGTCTGAGGGAGAGAATCCCCAGGTAGAGAAGCACCAAGCCCACCCCTAGGAGCATCCTGTCTGCATTGGTCCAAGCCCAGGGACCCTCCTGTCATCTTGGGTTGTGGAGTTGAGGGGTGGGAGTGTCTAGCACCCCACAGAGCCAAACCTGTGATACAGCCTGAAGGAAGGGATTGGTGGGTCCACCCCACCCACGGTGGGCCTGGTCCCCAGGGACACATGGTGCCAGGGAGGCAGACCCATCAGAGCCACTCCATCTTTGCTGCTGACCCCACATGACGGTGCAAGGGAGAGGGCACTGCAGGCACGAAGTTAAGGGCTACAGTAGTGGTTTATTGACCAGGCTGGCTTTCCCAGCCTGGCGACTGCCCGCCTGTGGGGCTCAGGGGAACGTGGGTTGGATGAACCCTGGCAGAAGGTGGTACTTCAGGTCCAACGTCATGGGGGCAGGCAGAGATGGTCGTGCCCACTTGGTGAAAGGCAGTTCCTAGCAGTTCACGGTGGCTCTAGCAGGCATCAGACACAGCTTGAGCACCCACATCCAGAGCTGGGGCCAGAGGAGCCCTGAGGCCCCACTTCCAGCAGGTCTCAGTCAAGGCATGAAAAGTGAGTCCATGTGAGGTTGGGGTTGTGCTATAGCAGTGGCAATGGCCTGGGGCCGCCCAGAGCCCCTCCCAGGCCAGGGCTGGAGGCCAAGTGTGAAGGTAGATGACGATGGTTGCCCATGAACTCTAGGCTGGACGGTGGAAGAGGCTGCCTGTGCGGACCCTCCGCTTGAGCTCCTGCCACAGCAGCTGTCGCTCCCGCCGGGCGCCCTTCATAACACCGCTGTTCTCCATGGCACGGCGGGACAGGTAGGGTAGCACCTCCATCACAGGGCCATAGGGCACGTACTTGTACACAGGAAAGCCCGCCTGGCCTGTACACGGGTGCAAGCAGTGAGTCCCGGCCCCAGACATCCCCAGCCCTGCTCCCCAGGAAGGCCTAGCTCACCCAATGGGAAGCTGATCTGGTCGCACATGCCCAAGAGCTGTCCGAAGTACACCTGGCGATCCGCAGGGTACAAGCCCAGCTCCTCCATCCTGCAGATAGACGATGTGGCAGGTGAGCCCCTTCCCCGCCACCAGCCACCTGGTCCTCATGCATACACTACAGCCTCCATCCCCTGCAGTACGGGCATGGCTGTAGACGGCGTGCTGCCCAAACCGAGTTACCAGCCCTCCTTCCCACCTCAGCCCATGGCCGCCAAGTTCCCTCTTCCCCATCCCACTACACTTTCTCCCCCTTCCCTCTCTTCTGCCCTGACCTCTGTTCTGGCACCCTGACTCAGCGAGGCAAGCCTGCCCAGGCTCTCAGAGGCCCTCCCCTGCCCCTTTTTTGAGCCTCTCTGCTTCAAAGCCACATCCTCAGTCTCTCAGCCTGACCCAGTCTCTTGTCCTCCTCCTGCTGGCTGCTCTGTCCCATAGACCAGGATTAGCCACTGCCTTTGGGCAAGCCACCGTCTTTAGAAGTCGGCTTGCCTAAACTGAGAGGGGCTGTAAGTATCCCACACACGGAATTTTGAAAACTGGAAAAAAGAATACATTATTTTTCTGAAATGCTGAATATAGGTAATATTTTGGATATGCTGGGCTAGCTGAAGGGTATTATTGAAATTAACTTTATCTTTTTTTGTGTGGCTAATGGAACATTTAGAATAGATGAGGCTCGTGTTTCTGTTACTGCTGCTCAGAATCTGGGGTGGATGGCCCCCAACCCTGTCCAGCATCCCCTCCTGTCCTCACATGCCCCCTCGTAGGATCTTACAGAAATTCCCAGGGTGTGCTGAGGATTCCCACATTTTTACCTCCAGCTTCCTGTATCCACATGTCCAGACTCCACATATCTGCACCAGCGCTCTGGAACCCGCCCTCATCTTTCCACCTCCTTCCAGGGGCGTGTTAGCCTGGGCCATCCTCACACACACACACACACCCAGGCCGTCGGCCACGAGTGCGCTTCACTGTCTCCAGGGTCCCCCTCTTCTGTCTCAGGCCCCTGGCCCTTGGACCACTGAGGACACCTCAGCCTGGCATGAGGGACATCCCACAAGCCCTTTTCCTCCTTCCCGCAGAGTCTCACTCCGATGTTGGGGCACGGGGGAGCACCCAGTATAAAGCAGGCCACAATCTCTACCATGCTGCCCTGGTCTCTCGTTTAAGTATCTTTGGTCCTCACTGGAATGTGAACGTGAACCCTGTTAGAGTACAGCTGCCACTGTATTGCTGCCCACCTGACTACGGTGGTGGGGACCTTCCGGTGGCTCCCACAGTAATGGCTGCTGACCCCTGGCCATACCCTGTGCCATGTGACTGCAGTTTCTCCCAGCAGGTGGGGGCTTGCCACTTGCCATCTAGGCTGGGCCCCCTGAGTTCCTTTGGCCAACAGGACAATAGCAAATGTGATGTGGGCAGAGCCTTGCCCTCTCCAGGGCTTCTGAAAGCCTGAGGCCACCATAAGGCAAAGCCTGGGCTGGCCTATTGGAAACTGGCCACGTGATGCAGTCCCCCTTTGCTGCCCCTGCCAACAGGGGGAGCCATTTTGGTCCAGTCAGGCCTCAGCTGACCACAAATGCAAGAAAGACCCCAGGCAAGGCCAGCAAAAGCAGCCCCAGCTGAGCCCAGCTCACACTGCTGGCCCACAGAATACACTGTTGTTCAGAATACACTGTTTGGGTTGCTTTGCCACGTGGTCAGGGCTGACCCAGGCTGTCAGACTGAGATCCCTGATGTGGCATCAGAAACCCACGATAGTGGCATCTGTGGAGCCTGGCCTGGGCCTAGGAGGCTAGGAAAGGACAGCATGCTCAGCTGGCAGTCCAGGGGGAGGTGGGATGACGTGGTCAGGGCAGGAAGCTGCCTCTGCTAAGACATGTCCTGGGCAGGAACATTCAGAAGACAGGAAGAAGGAAGCCTTTCTGGGGACAGGTTACAGCTTTCAGGGTTCCACTGCCCTCTATGTAGCTGGGGTCTGAGTGGACCACCCATGATCCCTCCATTAAATGTGAGTGGCCAAGCAGAGCCTGCTGAGTTCGTAACAGAAACCTAAGAGGGCACCACCTCCCATACCACTGAGCCACACAGGGGCCCAGCATTGTGCAGGGGTGCAGGTCCCCAAGGGCTGGGCCAGGGGTGCAGGGATGCTCTTTGTGTACATCGTCTCATGGAGGACCCTGGTGCCTAAGGGTTCAAGCTTTGATCAAGTTTCCATCACCGTAATATTTTTAAGTCTAAGGGAAAACCAGGTTTTAAGAGTTATAACTTTACCAGGTGTTTGTTTTAAAAGTCAGCCTAGACCTAAAAAAACCTTTTTTTCTTTTGCGCTGAGCACAAATGGTGCCCCTAGCCCTCTGACATCCATCCAATGATAAGGATGGCGCAGCCGAGGCAGGAAATGAGCACCTGGGAAGGGCCTAGGGATAGAGTGAAGAAGGCAGAACAGTCCTATCCAGCTGGGACTCCACTCTGCCCCCCAACCACCCTACGGAAGCAGTCAGACCTGACCCTGGCAGGGACTCTGGGCCGGAGGACTGGTGGGGGTAGAGGGACCTCGGTCGGTGGCCTCAGCACTCTCGTCCCCAGCCTGCTGGCCCTGACTGCTGTGCATTAGAAGTCATGGTTTCTGGCTGCAGTTTCGGGCTGTGAAAAAGCAGCGCCCTCATAAGCCAAGAATCAGTGCCTCATCCCTGCCTGAGCTGGGGGCAACCAGAGTCAGCTGGTCAGGCAGCACCCCACCCTGGCTGCTCCCCCGTCCTCCTGCCTAGAGCCCAGTTTAGGCCTTGGGCGCCCTGCTCTGCACCTGGGAAAGGCCAGGGCCAGCCAGACCGGGGCCGCTGTGTTTTCTGTGGGGCCTCAAGCCCAGGAAGGTGGCAACCAGGGCTAGAACCCCCCCATATGATGCTGCTTTGGTTGAGACAGAACACACAAAAACAGGGTAATGACACTGGGACACTTAAGAATTTACTTCACCTTATTTCTCTATCTGACTTGTATGGATTCTACCAGAGTTTTCCTCCACAGGACAGGCGTTTAAAGAGAAAACAGACTATATTAAATTCCAGATACAGTTTAAGGCAGTGAGAGAAATTATTTAGAAACAAGGTGACGCACCAGAGGTCCCCCGAGGGATGCGGACGTTACACGCTGTATTTGTGCATTTCAGTAAGCTGTTTACATCACCTAATGAAATTTCAGTTTCGACTTTGCAACTTTAATAAGTCAGGTATTAATTTTATAAACCAGAGGAACTGCAAATAGCCTTTTTGCCACTGCAGCGCCAACACCCAGCGGGCCATGGGAGGCAGGGTCCTGCAGGACACTGAAGCCGGCGCTCCTGCTTCCCGGGCCTCTCCCCCACTGGGGAGCATCAGACAGCTGGAGGGGGGTGCCTACCTGCGCAGCGTGAAGTGGACTGTGTCCTCATTGTGGGAGGCCACCATCACTTTGGCCCTGGTGTTGTGCTTCAGCTCCTCCAGGATATAGTTGAGGCACCTGAGGGGAGAGCCACGTGAGCCCCCATCTGCAGAGGCCGCAGGCAGGCCCAGGGCCATCTGGCAAGCCCGCCCCTCCCAAGCGTGGCCACAGCAGTGGAGCCAAGGCTGTACTTGTCATTCCTCAGCACCTCGTAGGTACGAGAGACAATGTGAGCAGCACCCAGGGCTGGACCCATTTGACAGGGGACTAGCCAGGACAAAGGCGCCCTGGCACCGGTGATACCTGCAGCTTCGCTTCTGGGTAGGAGTCCACAAGGGATTGGGGGGGCCCTCCCTCCGCACACAGTGTGAGGGTGCTACCATGTGGCAGCCCCGGTGCACATCCTCGGGCCCAACAACCCCACTGCTAGGAATGTGCCACGGCTGTGTCCCTATGAGCACTCGGGGTCCAGGTGTGCCATAGGCCACCACCTTAATGACCCCGAGGGGCACGCTGCTAGCTGTTGTGCTAACACCATGGGCCTGCACACAGACACGGGAGGATCCTGATGGGCGTCACGTAGAAAAGCAAGGGCCACGGGGCTGAATGCATGATGCCAAAGCTGATGGCGCACATGGCCACTGCGGAAGCTCTGTGAAAGTAGAGGGCCCCACCAGGGAGGAAGCAGGAGCCAGGCAGATGCTCGGGGTCTGAATTTGCAGCACACACAACCTCCTAGAGTGAAGGCACAGGCCCGGCCGGTCCCTGCTGCATGGCAACATCAGCCACACACGCACACCCAAAGCAGACACAGAATGTCTGGATTACCCCGATGCATAACAGGAAAAGCAAAAGCTGTATACAAGTCAGGAGGGCCACTCAGGGCTTATCCCTCCCTTGTCCTAAGTGTCAACAAGAGCTGGCTGGGGGAACTGAGCGAGTTTAGTTTTATTCAGTCGGCTTTTCTGTGCTAAAAATGTACCTTAACAGTTTTGGAAAAGGGAAGAACAAAAGCAGGGGATCCAAAACAGAAACAGTAAATTAAAAAGCAGAGGAGCTCATCAGTTCTGGTCTCAAGCATAGGTCTCACTCCTGCAGAGGCTTCTGATGTGCAGGGCTGCTCCCCCTCCAGATGGGCGTCATGTGGGGTCATCACCAGCACCCCTGCCCTGCTTTCTCATTCCCCCGCCCAGGAAGCCATGAGGCCCTGAGGGCCAAGGAGGGCTGGCGCACCTGTGGTACATGGCATTGGTGGCCTCGTACGTAGGGTGGATGGGGTCCTCATAGCCAATCTCTGCAGCGCGGCTCCGCTCCTGGGCCATATATGCCCCCCGCACCAGCTTGGCCCCAAAACACCAGCCCTCGCGGCGAGCCAGCTCCACATCCAGGGTGATGTTGTCATAGGCATCCTGGGGGACCAGGGCCAACAGCTGAGGAGGACCGGGATGAGGCCCTCTCCAGCCTGTGTCCGCTGAGGCCCAGGTGCTCACAGGGTACAGTCACCGTGGGACACCGGGGCCAGAAGCAGCCACCTGACCTATAGGTGCTTAGGGGAGCCGGGAGACAAGCAGGGATGAGGAAGGCCCCTTGATCTGTTTCTTAGAAATGGGGATTCTTCTGTGCAGCCTGGGACAACCCTGTTGGGGGACAGATGACATGCCAGCAGCCACGGTGCACTCGAGAGTCTCCCCTGGACCGACTCGAGGGCAGGGGTGCTGCATGCTGTGGACACTAGCCTAGACCCCACCCACCCACCCACATCCCCGCTCCCCCAGAGCCTTGACACCCATCCCACACCATGTCTTCCAACCATGGGACCATGCTCTGGTCCCAGAGCAACCCAGGCTAGGTCTGTGCTCAGCAATCCCACCCAGAAGCACCCCGGCTGCCTCCGGTACATGCAAAATTCTGAGCAAGTCTTTTTATAGGGAGGGGCCAGAGCTTTCATCTATCCAATGGGACCCAAAGTAAAAGAACGGCAGCAAAAACCAGTGACTTGTGAGGCCTTCAAAATCTGGGGCTTAAGGCACATCAAGCAGACTGTAAAAAGGCTCCTTCACCTTCCCCCTACCACTTAGACACCCCTTCTGGGATCCAAGTCCCAGAAAAGGGGCTGGTACACAGATGGGGACAGGGCCCTGGGCCTTTCTTCCTGCTCAGAGTCAGTCGCACTCAGGTAGAGGCCTCTCCCCACACCAGCACGGGACTTAGACAAGGGGCATCCCCCCAGCCAAGGGCTGGCAGGGAGTTGGCAGGCAGGGACTGTACCTTGAGGTAGCACTGGTACGTGTTGAAGATGAGTGGCTTCCCCACATTGAACTTGCGCTGCATTGCCAGCGTCAGGCGGCTGATGGCCGGCTGGAAGTAGGTCTGCTCGGCGTCCACCATCAGCCGCACGCCCATCTCGGTGGCTCTCTGAGAGGCACAGGGGTCCGACAGAGGGTTTGACTGGGGTCAGGTGAGACAGGTTCCCCACCCCGCGCTCTGTGCACATCCCAGGGTCCTCGACCTTGGCCAGGACGTCCATCCTTTGCAGCATCCTCGTCATCTGCTGCTCCTCCTCCATGGTGAATCGTGACAGCAGTGGCTCCAGCTGTCCTGTCTGGGGCAGCATGGAGTCAGGCCACAGCAGGGCTCCAAGCTCCCACCTCTGAAAGCCACCACACCCCCAGCCCCAGGGCACCCTCCTGCCCATGTGTGCAGGTCCCCGCCAATACCCAGGGCATGGTCCCCAGGACCAGCAAGGCCCCTCATCCCCACCCCTTCCCACATCTGTGCCCTGACCTGAGGCCACCTGGCACCATGGTACCCCAGAACCTTACTGCCAGCCAGCACCCTCTGACTCACAGGGCTAACTGCCCCAGGTCAGGCCTGCACCCAAGGTATCTGTTCCCATAGTGGGACCCCTCCGCAATGACCCCAGCTCCCACCACCCTCTGAGAATGGCAAGGGAAACCCTGAGCTACAACCAGCCAGCTCATCAGTCCAGGACTGTGATGGGGGATAACAGGATTACCGCCATTTCAGGCCACTGAGGTTTGGGACGACCCAGCATGCAAAGACAGATGATGGGGTCCTCTGTCCCCCTGTGCAGGGCACTCGAGGATCTGGACTCTTCCTCTGGACTACAGGGGTGTTGTGCGGCCAGGAAGGACACTGGTCTCAGCCAACTGGGTCCCTGGCAGCTACCCCCCAGGGTAAGGGACAGGGAACATTTCCCTTCTCAGCCCTGCACTGCAATGAGACAGGACATAAGAGTGAGGCGTGGTCAGTCACCTGCATATTCGGGACCACCAGGTGCTTGGAGAGCTCGGTCCTGCTGTCAATGAGGCTGTTCCAGTCCAACAGGTCCACGATGCTGTGGGAGAAGCTGCATCAGCTCAGGGGCACTAGGATGTTGGGGGGCCCAGTTCCCAAACCAGCCCATACCTTAAAAAAGTTCCGCAAGCCCAACCCCCACAAAACCCACCTCGGTGTTGAGTTTTAAGACAGATAAAAATGGAGGTGCCTGAGTGGCTCAGTGGGTTAAAGCCTCTGCTTTCGGATCAGGTCATAATCCCGGGGTCCTGGGATCGAGCCCCGCGTCGGGCTCTCTGTTCAGTGGGGAGCCTGCTTCCCCCTCTCTCTCTCTGCCTGCCTCTCTGCCTACTTGTGATCTCTGTCAAATAAATAAATAAAAATCTTAAAAAAAAAAAAAAGACATAAAAATGGAAACCAAAACAAGAACCTTCTTGCACTGGGGCAGCAACAGCTATTAAAAACCCAGCATTGGGGGTGCCTGGGTGGCTCAGCGGGTTAAGCCTCTGCCTTTGGCTCAGGTCATGATCTCAGGGTCCTGGGATCGAGCCCCGCATCGGGCTCTCTGCTCAGCAGGGAGTCTGCTTCCTCCTCTCTCTCTGCCTGCCTCTCTGCCTACTTGAGATCTCTGTCAAATAAATAAATAAAATATTAAAAAAAAAAAAAAAAACAGCGTTGAGGGGCATCTGGGTGGCTCAGTTGTTAAGCGTCTGCCTTCAGCTCAGGTCATAATCCCAGGCTCCTGGGATCGAGCCCTGCATCAGGCTCTCTGCTCAGCAGGAACCTTGCTTCTCTCTCTCCCACTCCTCCTGCCTGTGTTCCCTCTCTGGCTGTGTCTCTCCCTATCAAATAAATAATAAAATCTTTAAAAAAAAAAAACAGGGTTGAACACGAAGAACACCATGGGCCCTGTCAGGCTTGGGAAAGAGCCAAACATGGGAGGCCAGGATGAAGACAGACCCTGAATGTAAGGGGACAGTTGCTACCACCCTAAGGGCCCTGGTGATCTCAGTCCCAGCTTCCAGACCCCTCGGGATAAGGTGTGGGCCCCTGCAGGATCTCAGCTGTCCCAACCTTCTGCCGGCCTACCATGTGGGCCCCGGGGAGAGCCGAGTGTGGCACCCTTACTCAGGAACCAAGCAATTCTGTGAGCAGCCCTGCTAGTTCAGGGGCACTCCTACCCAGCTATAGTCTGGACCAGCCCCGGGCTAGCTGCAGCCCCGGTCCCGGGGACTCCAGGCTCCCTGGTCAACTCCTGTGCGTCTCAGGGAAAAGGTCCCTCAGCATTATCACCCCAGGCCCATGCTCTTCAGGAGGGCAACCAGGAGTGGGAGAAGCCATTGGGGCTCTGCTGAAACCATGGCTGAATCAGGGCAGATACTCCCAAATTCCTGGCTTGGGGCCCACTCTTACCCAGACACGCCCAGGGTCTCTGCAGTGAACCAGTTCTTAATCTCCGTCCTGGATGCAATGCCCATCTTGGCCACGCTTTCCTTGGGAAGTAAGGAGTTGCCAGGCCCATGAACCCGCCCCAGTCCCGTTCATTAACATTTCCTACCCACCCCTACCCCAACCTCCATACGTCTCTGTTGCTCTTTTGACTTTATTACACCATTAATGTGAACGGGATACAGTCTGGGTGTTCCTGCCTCACAGACAGGTCTATTCTTACCCATTCCTGGTGCCCCTCCCTTGACCCATAGCTCTGCAGTACTCTGAAAGGCAAACCCTTCTCCCCGAACCCTCCCACCCAGCATGCCCTCAGCCTGTGTTCAGATTCCTTCCCAGCAGCCCCCAGCATAGTGCGGGCGGGCAGGGCGCGCTACAGGTCTCTGGAAACCCACCTCAAACACTTCCTGGCCAGTTCTTCCTGGGCAGGGCTCCCCCCATCCCCTCAGCCCCAACAGTGCCCACCCACTCACACCCACCAGGGCAAGGCTGTCCCACCTGTAATGCAGCCACCTCCAACTTCGTATCCACGGCAGCTACACCAGCCTTCCCCTGTTCTGCAGCCATTTGGTGAAAGAATCGTCTCCACTTGGTCAGCACATCTGAGAACTGCAGCTACGAGTGCAGGCCTGAGCCATCGTCTCGGGCACATGCCCAGCTTCCTACCCCCAAGACCCCTGCAGAGCCCCTGGGCCCCCTCCCAGTTCCACCTATGTGCCCAGCTCCCAGCAACCCCACGTTCTTAACCAATTCTGCGGGTGGAAGGTTCTGGCACTTACCAGAAACTGAGGTCTCCCCAGTGCAGTAAGCTTGATGGCTGAGAAGCCGTCCTCACTGGCTTGGCCTGTCAGAAGCCACACCATTATGGCTCTAGATGGGGACGGGGAGGTCCAGGAGCCTGGGCCCAGCATCCGAGCCCCTCAAGAGTTAGCTCTCACCAGACAGGTGACGGACTGCGAATAGCTGGGCATGGCCCCCTTCCTACCAATCAGCTGCCACATACACAGTACTGGGTCTCCCTTCCAGATGGGTCCCAAGACCACCACGGTGCCTTGAATGATCCAGTGGTCAGACTGCTAACGGTGCCAAGGCCTCAGCAGATCACTCCTCCCTTCCCCACCCGGCCCTAGCAGGGGCTGCGGCCATGTCCACAGCAGCCACACTTCCTGAACAGGCCTTCCTACCTTCCCCAGAAGCAGCCCTAAGTGGGAGCTCGGCCAGCTCAGGCTAAGGTTGAGGGGCACCAGGGGCCCCTCCCAGCCACCACCACCCCACACCCAGCCTTGAACATGAGGGGAGAGCCCAAGTGGCCAAGTATCTTGGGCTGGCTTCCTAACCACTTATAGACAGAAGGACGATGTTCCTACTGAGCCCATAAATACATGGGTGCACCCCACCTCAGAGGCTGGAACAGGCAACTTGGCAGGGTTGGTTAGCCACATGGATCCCGGAAGCCAGTGGACAAAGGAGCCAACAAGACTGGGTCATTCTGCCCCTGCCTCAAGTCCTCTCCCATGATACCATCCACCCAGGCTGCCCATGGGGCTGGGGGGAGCCCTAGGGTTCACAGAACCCAGAACCACCCAGCAGAATAGAGGGTGGACACAAAGGGTGCTCAACCACACTTGCCTCTCTTCTCCCTTCCAGAAACCCATGACCTGTCTTCACTTCTCTGATGTCTGCTTTAGGCAGAGTGGGCACAGAGGAAGGAGGCGCCCCCCTGCTCGGGACCCGCATAGCCAAGTCTCTGCCTGACCAGCCGGCATCTCCCCAGCCCTGCTCGCACAAGGGCGCTTCTGAGCACCACTCACTCCCACCCATTCCAACATTCAGCAGGTACAGAGCCCACTGACGGAAGGGCTGCTGGGGCCACGCGGTGGGGCTGGGGAATGCCCACCTGACTGTCTCCTTAGGCAAGCACCCCTCCCAGAGGTGGGGGCAGGGGTGGGGAAGGAGTCCTCCCTGGTACCAGCTCCTGGAACAATGCTGCCACTGGCAAACCCAAGTGCCACATGTGGCTAGGTTCAAGCCCCTGACCCAGACAGAAGGCAGCTCAGCCGGCTGACAGCCTTCCTGAGGTTCCCATCCAGGCACTGGGAAGAGGCAGGGGGTGCCGAGCTCCTTGGACAGGGCTGGACTCAGGCGTGACCCCGGTATGACTGTAGCCTAGCCTACGGCTTCCCCGGTGTCACCCACAGTCATCCCCATGACTGACTGTCTAGGCCACCCAGCGGGGAAGCCCCAGGCGAGTGCTCCAGCCTGGCCTCGCTTTCAGCCATCAGCATCTCCACACATGGGGGGTCAGCCCTCCCTGGCAGGTGTCCAGCCAGCAGAGAGGGGGGCCCCACCTGCAGCCTCAATGCAGGCCAAGAACGTCTCCATGTGGCTGTCACACTTGGCTTCGTTGGCATAGAAGTAGGTGCGGGCACTGATGACTCCGTCCCTGCGGTCTCCAAAGGCCGGGTGGGCCTGGTACTGCTTCTCTCTCTTACTTGTACCTGGAGGGGCAAGCATGTGGCCTGAGCACACACGGGCTGCATACAGTGCTCTCGGTCCCACCCAACTCTGGGCAAACACAGGGCTTCCCCGGCCTCTAGCAGGACCTGCTGATGGCCCCCAGGCCCCTGCCCTCGGGACTGGCTCCCCGGCGGCCATGAGGCTTCCCTGCACCGTGTTGCCCATCACTCCCTGCTTCTACGCTCACTGTTCCTTCTCCCCGGCTGAGCCCTAGTCACATGGCCAACCTGGCCAAAAGGGCAGAGGCCAGACCCCCCAAAGGCCAAGGGGACCAGGACCCCTGGGAGCGTCCTGAGTATGTCAGCAGATTCAGGGCAACAGCCTGGGAGCGTACAGGGAGAAGTCATGCGTACGCAGGGAGAAGCCTCGGCCCCCAGTCTGGTCTGTGCCCTTGAACCAAGGTCTCCCAGGGAGAGGTTGGGAACAGGGGAGGGGACAAGTAGAGAGAGTATTTGGTCCTGAGCAGCCTCCTCTTACTCACCACTGCCCTCCCTCTCTACAGCTGACGTACAGGACCTGTGGGAAGGAAGAAGAGGGTGAGGGTGGGTCAGGCCACCTCAGGCAGCAAGTGACAAGCACAGGTTCCCTCTGAGCAGGTGCGGGTGAGAGGAAGCCAGAGGCTGAGCACTGAAACTGACCCAACAAGGAGGGCTGGAAAAGAAGGGCTGGGTTAGCCCAGGCAGGTTAAGAGTGACTCACGTGCCCCACCTTCCTCCCCACACACGCAACCCAGGCCTGCAGGGTCACCTCCCTGAGCAGGGTGGGGCAGCAGCCTCACAGACCCACTGGGCCTACAAGCCCTACACCCTGGAGAAGCCTCAGATTCCTCGTGGGTAGGTGAGGAGTGAGTACAACTAGCTGACAGCCCAAAGCATGGAACAGGTGCTTGAAGAAAGCTAGCTGTGGCGCCATTCCTTCTCAAAGAAAGATGGAGCCTCGGGGGCCAGCCAGCGCTGAGAAGGCATGGACCTGAGCAACCACCAGTGCACAGAATTCCCAAAGGTGAGGAGCAAGGCTCCTCGTTTTGCTCTATGCCCCCTACATCCAGGCCCCTCCAACCACCAGGAGCCCTAGGCCCGGCTCTGGACTCCTGCCTGGGTGGGCCCACAGCTAGCTCCACCTCCGGCCAGTACCTGACAGCCCCCTGCTTCATTCTTGCCCCTCCAGTGTATCTTTCAAGCGACAACCAGAATTTTTCTTTTAAAATGCAAGCCCTCCCATCATACTCAAATAACACCCCCCACCTTCATGAGGACAGGACAGTGAGGCCAGCCTGAGACTATGGCTCCTCTGCCCAGAACTCAGGCTCAGCCCCGCCACCCTGGCCTCCCTGCAGTCCCTCAGCTGTGCCCTCACCACCCCCATCAGGCCTGCCCCTGCCCTACGGCACCCCGATCCTGGACCCCTGCCAGAATCACAGTGGACACTGTCCACCCTTCAGCGGTCCTGCTGTCTGGGACAGCAAATGTCCCGGCTAAGCCCACCCAGAGGAAGGAGCAGCTCACCATCACTCTTACCCAGGCCTGGGGGGTGGCATTCGAGGGGCTTCATATATCATGTGACTTTGTATTTAAAGGCTCTTAAGTCAGTTCCCACAGAAAGAGCTCAGCCAAAGCCCTGTGGCTATCCAGTGACCTCTCAGAGGCTCAGACCCTGGGGTCCCTGAGGCTCTGCTCATACTTCACAAGAAAAGGAGACCTATTCCCGCCTGCCCCACCCACCCACTTGAAACAGAGGTAAAGAGAGCGATGCTGCTGAGAGATAACCACACCTGCAGTGGCCTCAAGTCGAGTCAAAAAGCCAACCTAGGCAGCTTTTGACCTCCCTACTCCTACAGCAAGTCGGGGGCAGCTGGCCACCCTCCAGAGAGCCCTCCCTTTGGACCCTGGCTCTTGCGTGACCCCAGTGCCCATACCTGGCAATTCTGAGCCAGGATGCCCCAGGTCAGGACCCAGGACTCCAGGGGCAGGAGGCCCCCCACACCCTGCTGCACAGCCCACAAGGCCGTAACCTGGGGATGGGGAACAGGAGCCACTTCATGCCAGCTAGACACACGTGCTTGATGCTCAGAAGAGAAGAGGGTGAGGTATCACTGTGTGACAACATTTGACTCTGTAACATGAGAGAGAGGTCGGCCCCATGCAATAACATCTCCACCGGGAACAAGGGGCCCCATAAGAACAGCCCCAGGCTGTTGGCCCAGGTACAAACAGGCAGAAGCATGGCTCGAGCCCCATCATCTTTGGAACCACACAGCCCATGGCTCAGAGAAACACAGGTATTCTTCTCCAAGGTTACTGCCTTGTAGGCAGGGCTGCATTCCATTCACATGGGAAATCATTATCTAAAAGGCCCCCAGTAGCCCAGCACTGGCCTGCCCACCCTCCAAGCCCAGCCAGGCTCCAAAGGCACAGGGGAGCACTGGCTACTCCCTTCCTCGCCACCAGCAGGCCCAGCGGCAGGAAAGCAGAGGCTGTGGTTGCTTCCATCAATGAGCCTCCCGGGCACAGACCAGACAGGAAGCACTTCAGCAATGGACTGAGCAGGAGAACCGGGTTGGCCGCCTTGCCGTGTGGTCAGAGGGTAGCGGCCTATATCCAAGCAGATGGCACCAGCAAGGATCCAGGCCACACTCTCAACCGGGCCTGGAGGGTGGGTCATGAGAAGACTAAGATGGCAGCTGCCAGGCGCAGTGGAGGGGAGAAGGGTCACATCACCAGGGGAAACTCGCAACTGTGCACACACACACACTTGCGAAGCCCAGGATGTGAAAGAGAGAAGAGAACGCACCCAGGGGCAGAGCGCAGAGGAGGGTGAATCCCAGGGGCCCAGGGGACAGGTGGCAGTAAGGCCTGACCGTCCATCCCCCTGGCCGCCTCCAAGCTCCACCTCCTACACTGGGGGATGTGTTGGTCGGATGCCTTTTAGAACAAAGCAAAAAGTGAGGAGAACCCTCTCTGGGTCTCCGCTGGGGAATGCAGGTGACCGGAGGGAGAGAAGCGCAGAGAAGTCCAATGGGGCTCCTTCCCATCTGCACACCTACCTCCCTGGCCCCCCAAGACCCTGACTCTAGGCAGCACCCAAGTGCTCTGTGCACCCTACACCACCAGCCCCGGGGAGAGCTGCCACTGCTCTGAGCTGCCAGCTAGCCCTGGGTCTGCAGAGCCACGACAGACACACCTGTGGTCCACACTGTCCCTGGGGGTCCTTCTCACAGCCACTTATCGGGAGATACCCTAGCCCCTGTTCCCCACAGCTCTCAGCCTGCTGGGGAGATTCTGCGGGGCTCTTCTAGAGCCAGGGCCCAGGCCGCTGCCTTCTAGCAGGTGTTCTGGGAAACACCTTCCCACCCCAGTCCTAGATGGCTACTCTCTTTGTCCAGCACTTACAGCCTCCCATCTCCTGCTTCCTGGGCCCCCTACTCAGACCCTCGGGGAGACTACTGGGCACCCTGTGCATTCAGACATGTCCATCCTCTCTGTGCGTTGCATGCTCATGCCCAGGGCAGGCCCAATGCCACCTGTGCCCTCCCTTCCCCAACTCCTATGGCCTTAACTTGGGGTGGTAGCCTCTCTATCACTCCCCAGAGCAGGGTCTATGGGCCTCAAGACAAGACTATCGAGACAGACCTCTGCTCCCTGCCCTACCAGGGCACAGAAGCAATTCTCCGCATGGGGGTTGTGTGGATGGGGACTGCATGGTTCAGAGCCCCTCCAGAACAGGAACACCCAGTAAGCCAGGCAGTTTGACAGTATAGCTCTCCAAAGGCACTGAGCTACCTGGCAGCAGAGCCGGGTGTGAGTCTCTGACACCTGTCACCAACAACAGATGGTGGTCCCCATGTTAGGATGGGAGGAGCCAACATTCACATCCCAAAGTCCACCAAGTGGGGATTCTTACAGCATCAGAGGCACAAACATCAGGGTCGCCCTGGGCCACAGGCTCCTTGGCTCCATGACAGGGCAAGGCCGGCCCACCTCCCCATGTTCCCCCCGCAGAACAGGCAGCCAGCCAGCTGGATTGCCCTGGGAAAGGAGCCTTCCTACCAAAGGGAGAAAATCCCACTGTGAAACCACTCAGCCCTCAACCCAGACACAGCAGGGACAGAGAACTCATTACTCATTCAACAGGCAGCCCCACTGAAGGCAGCAGCCCCACAAGGAGTACACAGAGGGGTGCCAAGCTGGAGAACCCCGCCTTTAAGACAGCAAATGGCAAGGCAGGGGCTGGGCTCCCCAGGCCAATCCGCTGCTGCTTCTGCTGCTGCTGCTTGGCTTGGACATTCCGTTCCCAGGGCAGAAGCCTCATGTGATGCCTTTCTCCTTACTCCCCGCCTCTCTTGTCCCCAAGCCAGAGCAAACACCCCAGCCTGAGACAGGACAGGTTACTCAGCAGGTTTGTCCCAAGCCTCACATGATCAGGCACAGCTGCTCTCAGAACTAAGGGCCCCAAATGCAAGCAAAGGCCTGACATGGAGGGGTGCAGGTACCAGCATAAGAAATGGGCATTTTGCAAAGAGGAAGGGCTGGTCTTGTCTGGATCTCCTGTGCGGCCACCTCTCCAGGAAGCAGAGGGTGGCCTCGTTCTCTAATTTTGTTCTGTGGCCCAGAGGGTCGGTCAGGGAGGTACCTATCTGTCCCTATGCTCACTGCACAGAGAACAGGTCCTGCAGCAAGTTGGTGACCTCAGGAGGAGACCCTAGGTCAGCCTGCCACACTGCTCCTGGCTGCCTTTCCCTTCTGGGACCCCTGGGTACACACCAGGCCTGCCAGGCTCCACACTCATCAGGCAGAGCCCACCCTCTGATCAGAAAACCCTTCCAAAAGGGGTGCCTGGGTGGCTCAGTTGATTAAGCACCTGCCTTTGGCTCAGGTCATGATCCCAAGGTCCTGGGATAGAGCCCTGCATTGGGCTCCCTCCTCAGTAGGGAGTCTGCTTCTCTCTCCCTGGCTCATGCTCTCTCTCTAATAAATAAATAAAGTCTTTAAAAAAAAATAAAGTCTTTAAAAGGGGCAGGGTGGGGTGCTTGGGTGGCTCAGATGGTTAAGCATCTGCCTTCAGCTCGGGTCATGATCCCAGGGCCCTGGGATTGAGTCCCACATCAGGATCCTTGCTCGGTGGGGAGCCTGTTTCTCCCTCTCCCTCTGCCTGCTGTTCCCCTTGCTTGTGCTCTCTCACTGTCAAATAAATAAATAAAATCTTTAAAAATAAAATAAAAGAAAATTAAGAAATCAAAGACAATTTTTAAAAAAAGAAGAAGAAGACAGAAAGGAGCTAGGCGAGGCTGAGGCAGTGGGCCCCTGTTCAGCAGGTCAGCGCTCCCTCTGAAGAGATGTTTTAGGAACAGGAAGCCAGAGCTCCTCCTAGGCCAGAGTCAGCAAACATCTTTCATAAACGCTCAGGCAGCATCTATCTTCAGCCTTGTGGGCCATATGGCACCTGCCACAGCTACTCAACTCTGCCCCTCTAGAGCCAAAGTGATTTGAATTTCAAATACTTTTCACGTATCACAAAATATTATTCTTGCTTTGTTTCAATCATTTAAGAAAAAAAAAAAAAAAAACCCATCTCAGCTTGCAAACTGCACAAAACCAGGCAAGTAGGCCACATCGGGCCCTGGACTGTGGTTTGCCTTCCCCAGTCCCCGCCCCTCCTCCAGCCTTGTGCACAGGAGGCCTTTTGAGAAAGCCCACAGCTGTCATTCTCATGGCACAAAACTGCCAGGACCCCAGGCAGAGCCCGGGCAGAGCCCAGGCAGGCCGCTGGTGAGTAGGCTGACCAAGCTCTCCCAGCCTTGGGGGGAGCCTTCTCCCAGCCCAGCCCCAGCTGGCCCCAGGTTGCCTCAGGGTAACGACCAGATGCCCAGGTGCGCCTTACTCCATCTCCTTGCGCTCAGCCTCCTCAGGGCTCAGATCCTCCTCCACCCCATAGTCCAGGATGGAGCCCACTCCGAATGCCCTGTTGTGCCGGATCAGGGGGCGGATGGACTCCTGGTCCTCGCCGGCCACGAACTGCCCATAGAAGGTCATCTTCATCAGCTTTTCGAACAGCCTTTGCCCCAGAAGTCTCCTGGCAAGATGGAGCAGCTGCAAGGCAGAAGGAGAGGGCTGTCCTGGCTGCCCGGCTTACCCTGTCCCCAGCAGGACACACTTGCTTCCCCCACCCCTTTCACTCCAACCATAAAACCTTGGCACACTCTCCCCTGGGCCAAACTCGACTCCCGGCCTTGGTTTAGCAGTGGACACCACTGGCAGCAGCTCGTTTCTCCACCTGTAGCTACTGTCAATCCACTCCTCGTGGAGGAAAAGGTCCCAGGGCACGCCCCCCAGCCCCGCCAACAGCCACTCACCTCCCTGCCCTGCATGCTCACAGGTGACCCCAGCAGCACCCAGCGGGTGTCTGACCATCACTCAGTGGATAAAGAAATGAATAGCAGGTCTCTCTGGGAATCTCAGTGCGCGTGTTCATCCTAACATTCTTTGTATCCACACCTCAGCGGGTTATGCCGGGTGGGAGGAGACTTTGATACAGCTTCCTAGCAGGCGAGCACCCAGATTTTTCAATGTTTTGTTCACTGCTTATTCCAAGTCCCTAAAACAGTGCCTGGCAAGGGGCCAGCCCTCCAGTGGTTGCCGAGCAGAGGAGCACAGGCTAAATTCAGGAGTCTAACTTCAGCTGGAGTGAGCCCTGGGCTAACAATAAGCCAGGTGAGCATCTACGGAGTCTGGGAGATGGGAGCCCACTGTAGGACCAGTTGGGGACTCAGTACCATCATCCAGGGCCACAGCAAACCCACAGCTCGAGTGGACATGCCCCTGAGGAAGACAGCTGCCCATAAACCACTCAGCTTTCTCCTCCAATCACGTTTTGCCACATCCCCAATTTCTGCTGTCATTCATTCCAAGTCCTGAGCCGCTGCTTTGTGCCCAGTAGGCTAAACAAAACAGATAAGGAGCTTATATCCCAGCAGGGGAGGAACCTCGAAGAAGAAAGTCACCTCCACAAAGTGATTCAGAACAGTGGTGAGGGCATGATGGGTGGGAGAGGTCTGCTAACTTAGATCCAGAGAGGAGGGCTTGCCAAGACACAGAAGTTGCACAGATCCCCTGCACTGGGATAGCCAGGGCAGGAAGGAATGAAGACAGCGGAGTCCTCTGAGGCTGGAAGGGAAGGCTAATGGGAGAGCACATCTGGGAATTCCTGTGTGTCCACTGTCCCCCAGGCTTAGCTCTGAGACAGAAAAAGCCTGAGGTCTGCCAAACCCAATGGATAACAGAACCCCTTTTGGGACAATCCCTTGTCTAAAAAGAAGTATGCGCAAATCCAACACCTTCACACCCAAACCAATCCTTAGCAGCCCCACACTGGCCAGAGGGGAGACATGGCTGGAATCACAGGTTGGCACTTGGTCGAGACCCTTAGGAATAAACCTGAGTCTCCAGGCCATCCCCTCTGCTTTGCCACAGCCTCTCTGTGCACTCCGTTCCACTGCATCTCACTGTTTTTGTAAAGAGGATGAGTAACGGAAAATGAGAGACCGACTAGGGAGAACGGAGAAGACTGCCTTGGCCCCACATAGCCCAGGCCAGAGGTCAGGGAATCCATGGGTCACAACAGCCTGGCCAGAGGAAAAGCAGGGTCTTGATTATATCAAAGATCACCCCAGTGGTAGGTGGGGCACAATCGGACACCTGAATACCATCACCTGGCTATGGTACGTGTTAGTCCTGAGAGGGGTCAGGAACCACCCCATGCAGAAACAGGCCAGCTGTCTACTCTCGGGCCAGCCAAATCTCCTGTCCAGGGCCACATGATAAATAACGTAGGCTGTGTGGGCCCCACGGTAATGGTCATAACTACTCCACCCTCCTAGTGAAGCATGAAAGCAGCCACAGCCAATGTTAATCAAAGAAGCAGGATCCAGGCAGATGTTGGAATTTGGCCCAGGGGAGCCCTGGGCTGGTAACCTCCCACTCCCACACCTTCCCCCGCCCCCACACTTTGCACTGACCAGCTCCCCAAGGGGAGGCGGGCTCAAAAGGAATGGCAGGGAAGGCTGCCCAGGTCACTGATCAGGTCACTCACCCTCCCACCCTGGCAATAGGAAGCCAGCCCATCACAGAAGGCTATGGAAGCACATGGGGTGGGGTTGGCGATTCCAAAGCTAACTCCAGAGCAAAGCCATCCCTTGAAAAACTTCCTAGCATCAGGTGTATCCCTGGGGGGCACAGCCTGAGAGGAAGGCAGCCCACACTCTTCTCCAGATGGGGGCATCCTTCGTGGGCTTAGAAACTTGCCCTAGGAACACATATACTTGTTCTCACTGAAAAAGACTCAAACAGGTGTGTGCAGAGTAAGGAGGGCTAAAGCCGGTTCTCTCTCCTCCCTGTCCTCCAAGGCCACCAACACCATCCAGGCTGTCCCCTTCCTCTTCTTTTACCCCCGTCTGCACTGGCTTACACCCAAGCACAGGAGACTTCGTCATGAAAGACCTGAGTTTTCTGAACCTTTATCTTCTGGCAAAGGAGGGGGTCCCAAACCAATGCAGCAGCTCAGGCTGACACTCCCTGGGAAGAGATTTGATGATTCCCCAACTGCCCCCCTCCCCAGGAGGTCCACAGACCCGTGCCCCTCAGCAGGAGGAATTTCTACCCCAGGCCAGAGGACAGGGTAAGTAAGTACTGGTTCTGCAACCTGCAGCCTGGTGTCTGCCCCATTGCCCCATTTCCTCCAGTGCCAGCCACCAAGGCCACCGACACCAGTGTGACCACTGGCAATGTTGGGGTGGAACAGGTTTTCCAGGGGGCACACAGAGCACCCTTAGTGGGCTCCCTGAAGGTGTCCTCAGGGCACAGGTGGGATGGGAGGGAAGCCTGGGAGAAGCCTTCCCACACCTTCAGGTACCCACCGGGGTCCCTGCACTCCAGCACTTTCTGGCCCTTGGGCAGCGGTCACCCACAGTACCCAACAGTCTCCAGCTCTGCTAGCTTCTCCTCTGGCTTTGATCCAAAGGAAGAATGCTTGGTGCTGAGATGGGAGAAATACGGCCTGGATGGATCCAAGCCTTCACTCCCTCCCTTCCAGCCACACGACGGCAGCCCTCGCCATTCCTGCCCCTTGCATCGCAGTCCCACTCAGCAGTCCCATGACACCTCAACTGAGGAGCCAAGTCCCTGCCCTTGCCCTCCACAGAGACCTCACAGCCAGCCACTCCCTCTCCTAGGTGTTCCCACCCCCCAGCCACCTCCTCCTTCCTGACCACTGCACCCCCAGAACCTGCTGCTCCTTTCAGGCTGCCCCTCAGACGTTGGTGCTCCCCAGAGGGTTCTCATCACCTTCACCACCCCCCCAGCCAGGTTCCTTGACCGGTGAGTGTCCCTTTCCACCCTCCTCACCAGTTGGCCTGACACTCCACAGCCACCAGTTTGCCAAAGGGCATCCGCGTCTACCACAAACACAGATGGCTTCCCAGAAGCCTCTACCTCTCCAGTTCTATCCCTTCCTCCTCCACATTCCCCTTCCACTTCCACTACCATCAGTCCCAGGTTGCATCAGAGTACAACTTCTGGAAAGAGCCAGTCCAACACTCTGCTGGCCTCACCATGCCCTCAGACCCTCCCAACTCTGACTCTGACCTGTACCCTCACCTCCCACCCACTGTGGTTTCATCTTCACCTAAGCCTCAAGTGTGGCTTGGTGCTCTTCTTTGGTCCAGCCTCCCCAGCCTTCTCCAGGGGCCAAGATAGGCAATACCACACACTCAGCACAGTCTCACTTGAGGAAGAGCCTTCCAGACCCTTAGCACCAACAACAGCACCCTTGCAAACTGTTCCCAGGATCCTGAAAAACTGCCTTTTCCATACGTCCAGACCGACAGTGGCTAAGACGGTGTTCTGCTTTTTACTTCCCCAAAGCCCTCACACTTTCCACAAGTCACTATGTTGAAGTAATAAAAGCTGTAGTTCAAGTGGCTTCCCATTTCCCCCAACACTGTTCGGAATGGCTGTATCTAGTGAACTCCTGAGTCACATCTTCTGAGAACTCTGGGTTCCCAGGCCATGAGCCCTTTGACATCACCAAGATTTCCCTTCGGGCCACACGGAAGACACTCCACTTAAATTTCTGGTGACAACTTTGCATTACTGCAAGCAGCATATACCTTAAAGCTTCAGAAACTGGTCTTTGTTTTTAGTTAGTAGTGACTGGAATATAGGAAAATTCACGAGGCCCAAAAAGGAATGCAGGAAACACCTCCCTTCCTGACTTCCCGGCTACAAGCGATGCTCAAGGGGCCCGCGCTTTACAGTAAAACTTCATGAAGTTTCCGGCAACACACAGAGGATCCGGCGCGTGTCCCTGCTTGCACGCCGTGGTGCGCACCTGCCCACCTACCCACCTGCCCGCCCGCCCGCGCGCCCGCGCGCCCGCGCACCCACCTGCTCGTGGTGCGCCAGCAGCGCGGACGAGGCGCACAGGCGCAGCACCAGCAAGCTGCGCACCAGCTCCCAGCTGCGCCGGCTGCGGTACGCTTCTTGAGTGTTGCCGAAGTCCACGACAGGCACCGGCGGCCGTGCGGCCTCGGCAGTCCCGCATCCTGGCGCAGCCTCCCGGCCTGCGGCAGTCTGCTCGCGAGCCGCCGGCGCGGTGGACAGCGGGGCGATGCGGGAAGTGCCGCGGCGCAACGCAGAAACGATGCGCCTCACAGCCATGGCGGGGCATCCGTTCGCTTCGCGACTTCTTAAGTACTTCCCTCCGGCCCCGCCCCTCCCCGCCGGCTCCGCCCCGCTCCCAGCCACGCCCTCTCCTCGAGAGACACTGCACCGCCCCAGAACGCGCGCCCCCATCCTGAGCCATGCCCTCCCTCCTGTGGACATCCGCCCCACGCCCTGAGCCACGCCTCCTCGTTGGGAGGCCCTGCCCCATCCCTGGCGCAGAGTCGTCTAGCCGCGCAGAGTCGTCTAGCGAAGTCCTGCTTCGCCGCAGAGCCCGCGCCTTGGGTTGGAGAAACCGCGCTCTGTCCGAGAAACCGCGCTCCACACCCTGAGCCGCGCCCTCTCCTCGTGAGACCCTGCCCCGCGCCCTTGAGCCGGACCCTCAAGTCTGGAGGGCAGAGCCGCTCGGAGTCGCGCCTGCTGTAGTGCGGCCCCGCCCTGCGCCAGATGCCCTGCCCCAGATCCCCTACCCACTGCTATGAAAACCGCGCCCAGCGCCCCCAGCCGCTAGGTCTCCTCGGGAGGTCTTACCCCGCCCCGCCTTAGGACCACTGCCCTCCGCTGGGTGGCCCCGCCCCGCGCTCCAAGCCGCGCCCCCTTCCTAGGAGGCCAGACCCCTGCGAGTTC
This sequence comes from Mustela nigripes, assembly GCF_022355385.1. Lineage (NCBI taxonomy): Eukaryota > Metazoa > Chordata > Mammalia > Carnivora > Mustelidae > Mustela > Mustela nigripes. The sequence continues at coordinate 29,783,279 of NC_081564.1, read as the reverse complement.
CCGAAGGGAGCGTGTTCTGCGGCAGCCTCCGCTACCCAGCGGCGCCAAGCTCACCTGAAACCCTCCTTCTCAGCCTGTGGCCACATCCCCGAAAGAGACCCTGTCGCTTTGGCTGCTTATTCCTGATTCAATATTTCCCCTAGGAGACCCCGCGCCTCCTGCGACCGGATACGCAACCAGTCATACGATTTCCCTCTGGGTATCCCAGGTCCTTAGGCTGGCCCTGTGGGTCCGGAGCCCGCGCATTTGCGCCATCGCGCACCTGCACACCCGGGCTCCTCTGCTGAGGCGGGGAGGGTGTAGAAGCCAGCAAGGCCGGAAGGCGGTGCCGCTTCTCCCATACAGGGGCATTTTTGGAAGCTGTTCTTCCTCATTCCTAGGCCTAGGGCGCGAGGGGAAGGGGGCTCCTTAGGGGCTTGCGCAATTCTGTTCTTTCCGTCTTTCCAGTCCCACTGCCCACCCAACGCACAAGCATGGACCTCCAGGTTCCCCTGGAAACCCCTGCAGCCCCCACGGTTCCTAGCCCCACCGCTTCAGTGCTGCTGCGCATGGGGGCCAACAACAAAGCCTTAGCTTTGCCACCTCCCTCAGGCCTCCCTTCACTCCTAAAAGCCTCCCCCCCTCTCTGCCCCTCTGCTTCTGATGCCCTCCCTTCCAACATCGTGGGTGACGTGCCAACAGAGCTCCAATATCATCTCCTGGGAGGGACCTGTCTTGACTGCCAACCAGAGCACCCTCTTCCCCATCACTCGCCCCTTGGCCCCTCCTACATCTCATCAGGACTTTCGGGCACCCGGGCAGGTGCTGGGTCTGACTGTAGGTGGCAGCCTCGCTCAGCCTCACTTGCCTTGTTCGACAGGCTCACTATATGCTTCATGCATTTCAGTGCATTGGATGTCATTGGGCACTGTTGACATTTGGGGCTGAATAATTCTTTGTTGTGGGGCAGATCTGGGCACTGCAGATGTTTATCAGTGGCCTCTACCCACCCGATTCCTCCTTCCCCCACACCTTACTCAGGTTCCTGGGGGACAGCATCATCACTGCTCTAGGTTGAGGGAGGCTTTCTGAAGCAGTCATGGTTTTTCTGCGCACTTTTGCTCCTGCTGAGGTTAGAGAGAAAAAAAGCAGAGACAAAAGAGACAGGTGAGTCAAGACCTAGAGGCAGGAACTCAGGGATCCCTTCAGCAGCTTAGAAACTTAGCTCACCAAGAGCAGGTCAGCCTTGGCAGCTGGGGGTGGCCACCGGACTCCCCCTCTTTCCTTTCAGGGATGATCTTCCCTCCTCCTGAAAACCCTTCAGGGCTTCCCTACTGCCATCATGGCAAAGCTGCATGGCTCAGTCTGGCTCACCCATCATCAGCAGTTGGGCCCCTGCCCACACCCTCCATCCCTCTCTCACCCATGCTGGTCATTTTGCCAGCCCCCCCAACCCCCTCCCTTGAGCTCAAAGCCACTGTTTGCATGTTGCTCTCAGGTACCTGTCCTTCCCCCTGCACCCCAGGCTCCTCCCTTCTACTCCTCAGGATCCGTTTGGCAGGCATGTCCCTGGCTAGGCATCGGCTTGGCTACAACTCCCTCTTCTGGCATTAGTTGCAGGCTTTAAACCTTAAAAATAAAGCTTCCAGTTATTTTGCCAACAAAAAATGGGTTTATTCTGGAAAAGCAGAGAATGGCAATTCGGGGAAGGGAAGATGGGGCAAAACCATAGGCAAGTCTGGAGAGAACAAAGGAACGGAATACTCTTTCATAGAGGAGAGAGGGCAATTGGGAAGGAACGGTTATGAACAAAGAAGTCCTTTGAAATAAACAGGGAGTCTGAAGTATAGTGGCTGAGTTGCGACACTCTCCTTCCCTGGGCGTTGGTGGAGGAGGAGAAAAACCTCCTACTGGGGTACTGAGGCAGCTAAAGCAGCCCAGCCTTGCAGGAAGCTCCTCTTCCTATTGGGTGTGAGAGCGCCCCCTGCTGGCCTCCTGACTCCATTTCTAAACCACTTTCCGTTCATTTTATTTATTTATTTATTTATCTATCTATCTATCTATCTATCTAGGTCATTTTTAAAATTTTTTTTTATTATTATTTGTTTCTTATGTTAGTCACCACACAGTACGTTATTAGTTTTTGATGTAGTGTTCCGTGATTCATCGTTTGAGTATAACTCGCAGTGCTCCACGCAACATTATTAATTTCACATTGGTGACCCTGCCTGCCAAGCCCCAGCCAGCTGCCCTGTTCCCCACACTGCCTTTTAATGTGTCCTTATTGAATGAAGGAGGGAGCGAGCACGTATGACGTGGGAACCTTGACCCTCTGGCTCTAGGCTGCTGGCTGTGGGTTTGAGATGCAACTTCTGGGCCTGCCCTGACCCCTGAATCACCGTGGACCAAACCCAGCCCTTGCCCAGCATCCTGACTCCTGCTTTCCATGCAGACATCCCTTCAATGTTCCATTCTCTCCTCTGTTGTGATACCAACTGCCCAATGTGCAGTGTTCTCCCAAGAGCATCTGTACCCAGGTACCACATTGGACCCAGATTCTCAGCAATCAGCCTCCCGCCAGGCATTGTGCATCAGGGGAAACAGTGCAACTGAGCAGGAGGCACAGCCTTGCCTCATGGACAGGTGCACACACCAGTCAACACTGTCCATGAGGCAAGACTGTGCCTGCTGCTCAGTTGCACACACCAGTCAACACTGGCGACATGCTGCCAGCAAACTCGGGGCAGGAGAAGGTCCCTAACCCTAACCCTCCCCACCAGGAGTCAGTACCATGCTCAGCCCATTTGGGGAATAATCCTGTTGATTCTATCTGCTCCTACCCAGGGAGCAGGACAGGGAGAAAGGAGTACCTTGGTACCACCAGCTGTGACACCTGTCACTGTCCTGATAATGGAGAAGGCTCATGACCATCCGTATCACATATTCTTTTGGCAAAATGATTGAGCACATGAAATGCCCACAGTCTAACGGTCCCATGCATCTCCCCCAACATGCCAGGCATCTCCACTCCTGCTCTGACTCAGGAAATACCAGAGTGGAATCTAAGCCAAAACAAAGTTGACTAGGTCAAGGCTAGGTCCAGGAAAAACTCACAGATGAGGTAGCCATTGTCAGGCGGTGGTCAGTGGCAGGGCCCATCCTGGCACCAGCACCCTAGCCACCTGGGACAATCCCTAGGCTTACTCAGTCCAGCCTCATGCAGGTGGAAGATCACATTGGATTCATCACCTCACGCCTTACAGTAAAACATTCATTCTGTAACCTATGGCTCAAAAGCGAAGGATTCAAAGATGGTGGCAGCAAAACAGTGGAGTAGGGAGCCCCCAGGAAGTCATCTCCCCAATGAATGAACAACTGAACTGTCTCAGGCAACTATTTTGGGACTCTGGAGCCTAGTAAACCACTTGCAGTCTCCAGGGGACAGGTGGATGAAGAAGCTGGTAAATTTCAGTCCATTTCAGTCAATTTCCACCTTCTTTGCAGCATCTACCAACGCCTCAGCCAGGGGCAAACAGCCTTGGAGACAGTGACGAGTAATTCCGGCTCCTGGCAGCACGATTCACAATAACCAAAATGTGGAAGCAAGCCAAGTGTCCACTGATGAGCGAACAGAGAAACAAAGTACAGCACATTCACACAGTGGGGTGTTACTTGGCCAGAAAAAGGGAATAGAGTACTGATGCATGTTAGAAACTTAGAAAACACTATGCTAGGTGAAAGAAGCCAGATGCAAGGGCCATGGGTTATGTGATTCTATTTACATGAAGTGTCCGAATAGGCAAGTCTATAGAGACCACAAGTAAATTAGTGGTTGCTACTAATAGGTATGGACTTTGGGTATGAAAGGTTCCCGATCTCGATAGTGGTGATGTTTGCTCAACCTGGCAAATTATATTAAAAACCATTAAGCTGAACCCTTGAAATGGGTGAGTTGTATAGTATGCAAATTGTTATAAAAGGGAAAGTGTTCACAGGGCATTTGCTTCAAGGAAGCCTGTGATCTGGGGAGAGGGCACAGAAGCAGGACACATGGTGGTTGGTGAGATGGTCCGCTCACCTCCAGACTGAGGCAGGGTGGGGCTGAGCATCACCGTGCACCAGGTCCCCAGGGCGGTTGATCTACCCTTCAGTGTCCCTGCAGAGACGAGGCTGGCCCTCAAGAAGCCAGCTGAATATGTACATAAATAAAACAACTGAGTTTTTCACAGGTGTTCAGCCAATGCTAAGACACCAATTCTGCTGGGAATGGTGGCTGGCATATTTTGAAGGAAGGAAGGCCCCCGGTCCAGAGATCCTGGTGGGAGTTTGCGTGGGGGCAGAGGGCTGGGCTCCTGTCCTCCAGCTCTGAAGACGGAGATGGATCCAAGAGGGCCAGACTTCAGTGGATTCAGTCATGTGGCAGTCACCTGCTGATCACCCCGCCCCATCAAGTTTGAGCCAGCCAGCAGGTCCAGGGGTTCCCCGGGGAGGAACCAGCCAGGAGACAGACCTTAGCAGGCAGCCTGCCCAGCCATCACAGGACACTTACAGACCCCCCTTTTGCTGCAGTCATGTGCCATCTCTCTTCCCCGACAGCCCTCCCTCTGAACTCCTCCTGTGTCTTGTCTCATATGGATACTCAGTAAAATATTTGTTTTCACTTCAGCCATGAATTTGACATTGGAACTCTGTCAAAGTTATGATTTTGCTGCATGCCTCTTACCCATATTTCCTGAAACATCCGTCTACCCAAATCGTGGCCCCCGCATCAGAATTCAGTCTGATTTACTGCATTTCGCCACTTGCTCTGTACCCATTTTTACTGATATATTTTCTCTGTCTGCTCGCAGAGGAATTCATTCACATTTGTTTAATTTGGGGCTTGTTTTCCCGTTATCGGCCTGCACCAAACACAGGCCAGTATTTGCTCCCCTGTCGTGTAAATTCCCTCATCGGCCCATTATCCCCTTATCCACTCCACGCCAGAATTCGCAGACTCTGCTTGAGCTTTGTTTGGCTAAGGGATGTTATTCATTGTTTTCAGAGCTAGTAAAACATGATTGTGTTTCCTGAAGTTAAGATTGTCTGCTGGATCCTTTGTACTGTGTTTATATGAACGCAGTCCCCTTCTGGCACACCTGCCATTTTGCTTGGTCACTTTCAATGCCTGCGTGAGAAAAGGCACTTGGATCCCAGCCGGGGAAGCAGGAATGTGGGAGCCCTGGAGGGGCATAGCCCTTGAGAGGGGGCCAAGGTCAGAGTACGCTCAGCCCCTGGCAGCAGAAGGGAAGCAAAAAAATGATAGGGTTGAGGCTGGATAAACATGTATGTCTTTGTGGTAAATGAAATAGAATTCTGCACATGAAGAAGGGGGGCAGGTTCCCGGCTCAGGATGCCTTAACAGGATAAAGTAGGTGTGCATGCCACAGGAAGACTGCAAATAACAGCAGTGGCCACCCCAGCTCCCATTATGACCCAGGCATAACCCTGCACCCGGAGGGCATGGATGACAGAGCTGGGCTGCAGCTCAACATCTAGGACCAGAGAGAGTCTGGGACTTCTCACGGGAAGTGAGAACAGGAACAGTACCCATCTGTACCCAACAGTACCCAACAGTACGCATGGGAACCGTACCCATCCCTTGGGGTCATTGCCAAGAGTCGATGGGCCAAGAAGTATTTAGCACAGGTCTGGCACCCACTAAGCTCCTGACAATCTAGACCCGTGTCTTTGCCACCTGTGTGGGGGCCTGAGAGGTGCAGGGAAGCCTCAGGAGACCAGGGTCCCCACAAGCTGGGTAGAGCTTCAGGGGAAAGCTCGCTGCTGCCTTGGAGAGATCAAGGCAGGGTTTGAAATTGAGCAGATTAGAGCTCAGGGGCCCCACGTGGAAGAGGATATTTGCTGCCGGCCCTAGACCTGAGGACAAGAAAGTGACAGAGCCCCCACCCTCAACAGGCTTCTTATATGGTGGCTGGTTGCCTGAGGGGAGGTGGCAGGTCACCAAGGACCTGGACCTTTGTGACAGGTTCTGGGCCAAGTCTTGGAGATGAAGCTATCCTAAGGAGTTTGACTTTGGCCTCCCTGCAGCCCTTTCTGAGGGGCCCCACACAGAGAGAGAAACTGTAGATCTGGGCAGGATGTCACAGACATGCCCCCATGGGTCCTGTGGGGTTGACCAGAAGCTGGTATACTCAGTGACACTGGGCCAGCCAGACCCTCTCAGCTTCAGCCTGGTGATGGTGACCCCAGCTCAGGTGGAGACTTCCCCAGGGAGTAGAGCCCTGGGGACACACTTGACCTCTCCCCCAAAGCCACGGGGCAGGATACAAAAAGACGCCTGTGGCAGGTTGCTCTGGTGGGTTTGTGCCTAAGCCCCGTCGGGGGGGTCTCCTGGGAGTGTGGTGGGACAGAAACAACCACTGATTACTTTACATATCTCTGTCTACCTTTTTTTTTTTTTTAAGATTTTTTTATTTATTTGTCAGAGAGAAGAGGGAGAGAGAGCGAGCACAGGCAGACAGAATGGCAGGGAGAGGCAGAGGGAGAAGCAGGCTCCCTGCTGAGCAAGGAGCCCAATGTGGGACTCGATCCCAGGACGCTGGGATCATGACCTGAGCTTAAGGCAGCTGTTTAACCAACTGAGCCACCCAGGCGTCCCTCTGTCTACCTTTTTTTATCCCAACAAGCATGTGTGACTTCTGTGATAAAATATATGTACTGTGCTTAAGTAACAGCCATAGAAAGAAAAAGCAAAGCAGTGGCTTCTGGCTGAAGTCCTAGACGCTCGTGAGAGGCTAGCCTGAGTCTGGATTACGTGACCAGACTTTCATAGCTTTGGATACTGGTAGAAATGGCCCTCGCCCAGCCAGCTGCCTCACATAAGTAGAATGTCTTACTCCCTGCCCATGGCGGTCTGTCCTCCCAAGGCAGGTGCCCCCTAGTGTACAGGGATAAGCTTTTCCTCTTTCCCCAGGGCCAGGCCTGGCTGTATATGCCAAGCTGGCAGGCAGCCGGGGCCTCAGTGCTGGCTGTGTTTCCTGGGAACCATACAGTGACTGGAGGGCTTCCTAGAGGCAACAGCTGAGTTGAGATGCGGAGGACTCTGGCTCGGTGAGGGAAAGCTGGAGCCTCAGGGGGTCACAGTGAAACTTGGAGATGGAGAAACTGGTACGCCCTCCACTACCACCAGCCAGACTCCACCTGAGCTGCCCCTCTAGGGAGCAGAGTGCCCCAGGGGGGTGGCTCACAGTCTCGGCTTTTGATTTTTGACCCTTTGCCATGGGTACCCCATACCCTTCTTCTCCCTCCAACCATGTAGGGATGAGCCCACCTCGAGCAGTCACCATCAGTCCCAGCTTCCAAACTAAGGGTGCCAAACAGACCTCTTGTGGTGCTCTGGGCATAGTGGGGAGGCAAGGGGCTCCCTACGCTGCCTCCCCAATAGGTGCATCAGGACTTTCACGAGGATCCCTGACACGGGGTCCCTGGATAAAGTAGGGATGGAAAGGAGTTGTACACAGCATGGCTGAGGCCTCTGATCCCGCCTGCTGCCCCAGGGGCTTCAGGCCTTCTGGAGGGCTGGCTCCTTGGCTGCATGGGAGGCATTTCACCCCAGGTCTGGCTGAGGGTCGCTCAGAGGCCAGGGCAGAGCAAGCCTGGCCCACTGGGTCCTTGGAGCGGGGGGTTGGGGTTGGTTTGGACCAGGGACTCATCCTGTACCCCCTGATAAAGATGGTTCAGGCCATCCCTAAATGTCACCACTGAGGGCGCCTGGGTGGCTCAGTTGGTTAAGCATCTGCCTTCAGCTCTGGTCGTGATCTCGGGGTCCTGGGTTCGAGCCCCACATCAAGCTCCCAAGATCTACGCTGAGTCAACTTCTCCCTTGGCCTCTGCCTCTGCTCCTCCCCACTTGTGCTCTCATTCTGTCTCTGTCCCTCAAAGGGATAAATAAAATCTTTAAAAAAAAAATAAAATCAATGTCACCGCTGGGGTTAAAGGTCAAGGGGCATTGTGGGGCATCCTTTTGATGAGAACAAAAGGATGGGTGTCAGCCTTGTGGGCACGTGTCACTGATACACAGGGAGGGAACACCCTTACAAGGGAACTCGTGTGTCCGTAAAGGTGGTGGGAAGGGAGGAAGAACACAAGAACTAAGGAAGGCAAGACATGACCCTTTCTTTACAAAGGTAATAACACCATAAAATAACCCTACAGCTTGGTTTTTAACATGTGATCATTCAGATCAGTCGGAGATGTGGGGTCACCAGGCAGATCCCAAGCAGGTGCCCTTCAACCCAGGCTCTCCGTCCCTTATCTGTGATTGATTGGTTGGCTCTGTCCAGGATGTCTTTGGATGCTATTCAAGGCCTCTGGCTGATCTCTGGGAAACGCCCCAGTGCACAGTCAGCACTTCTGCTCCCTGCAGAAGCCCGGCCACACCCAGTAGGTGGATGGGTTCTCCCAGGGTGGTTCACTGGCTGCCCCTTCTGCAGGGGCCCAGGGTCCGTGGAAAGGTTCTCAGGGCATGAGGAGCCCAGGCTGGTCTGGCACCCCCCTCTCCATCTGCACCCCACCCCCCGTAACCCCACCCTCCCCAACCCACCCTACCCCCGCTCCAATTCCTGCACTAGTGCATCTGAAGCCACGGTTAGTCTCCCAGCCCAACATCGATTTACATTCCTCACGCCAGCCACACTCTGATGTTGGTACACACTGTGTCTCCAGGTGCTGAGCGACAATGACCTTGGCCCCCTTGGCCCCAGCAGAGCACACGGCTGACGTCCACCTGTGCATCCGGGCACTCTCCCAAAGAGGCTGCAGCCAGCATCCACGCATAAGACCCGTCCCGCTGGCAATCCATGTTAGACTCTGTTATCACAGAAACCAGAGCAGTTCCCCCCTACACCCACCATTAATGTTTAAACACACATGGGGCAGGAAGGGAAAGCAGGAGGGAAAGGGGAGGTAGCAGGGAGGAGAACTGCGTCCCCGGCCAGCCCAGAGCCCGTCAGCTGGTGAGGTTGAAGGGAAAGCAGGAAGCCACGGTCCCACCCATGTCCTCTCAGGAGGCTGAACCTGGGGAGTGACGGTGCCCACCCCAGGCAAACTCCAGGGGCCAGGGGTGGGTCTGGAGGACTGGGGTGGGTGTCTTAGGGCAGTGTGGGGCTGTGAGGCACAGTGGGAAGGTCCCACCTCCGGGCCATAAGAAGGTCAGCCAAGAGGAGCCCTGGCAGAGACTGGCAGCCCAGAGGTTGTAGGGTAGCTAGTGGAGAAATATAATATAATTATAGATTATATAATAGATATATAATATATAGATATATAATATAATCTATAATTATATTATATTTCTATAGAGAGAGAAATATACAAACACACGGTTCTAAAACAGAGCCCTGAAGTACCACCCCACTTCAGCCTTAATCTCTATCCCACTTTCCAGGGACCTGGTGCTGGACCATCCAGGCCTCACCCTCAGCCTCTCGGAGGCCTTGTCTTGCTTTGAACCCCCGCCAGATGTTTTGAAAATGCTCATTTCCTTTCTGATTATAGAACTAGCAGGTAGCTTTTTGTAGACATCTTGATAAATAGACGGAAAGGCAGTGGACACAACGGCATCGTCTGGGACCCCAGCACCCGAGGTGGGAAGCCAGAGCTGAAAAGCAGGGGTATCTCTCACCAATCTCTTTTCTTTGCAGGCATGACATACATGCATGCACACACATCGTGCATGGACGTGCACAGATCCACTCACACCTGCCTGTGCCCACCCGACACACTCACCCCACATCACGCATGTGCTCGCATGTGCACACGTACCTTCCTTTCTGGGACTTCCCACCCCTCCTGGCTCCCAGCTCCTGTGCTGCTGCTGCTTTCATAGCACCTTGTCCTCACACGGACCTGCCTGCTACCCAGAACAAGCCACAGTGGGAGGGCGGCTCCTCCATTTAGACTGCAGCTCAAAGACCAAGAATGGGGAGCCATTGCACAGAGCAGACAAGGTGACTGTTTCCTGTCCCCAGGCTGCGGCCACTGAAGAGGTCCTCCTGCTGCTGCCTCTCTTCCGAGGGCACATGCCAGGTGGCCCCTGCGGTCTGCCAGAGAGAATCCATCCTGGTGCTCCTGGTGGGAGTGAGGCTGGGTACGGGGCTTAGCACAGGTTCCCAGCCCCCTCAGACCTCAGCAGTTCAACCCCATGCTGGCCCCCAGCAGGGCCTGGGCTCCAGCTTCAAGGATCCAGTCCCACCGTGGGTGGAGTCCCAAGCCTACAATGGCACAGCTGACCAGCAGAGGGCAGCAGAGGGTTATGTAGCCATCAGAGCAGAGAGCCCCCAGCCCGCCCCCAGCCCCACCCCTGCCCACTGGGACCTTGCCCTTCCTCCACCACCCCTAGACCCTGACCCATGGCTGCAGGGAGATGTCAAAGCTCACCTTTCCTTATCCCCATCCCAGGCAAGCTGTTAGCCTGGGGACTACCTCCCCTTTAGGCCGTTCTGCTGCCTGCCTCCAGCACCAGGCTCTTGGGATCCTTTCTCCACTGCCTCGCTCCCCCATCCCATACACACATATGCACACAATACATATGTGTTGTGTAGATATGTGTCGCTCACACAATGCGCGAATCACCCTCCTGGACACTGTCCTGGCCAAGCCTGGAGCCCCACTCAGGGTTTTCCTTCTCCACTCGTGAGCCCCAGAGGGTGGGCTGAGTCTCAGAATGTTTTAAGTGGTGCTCATGATATACACATCCCAGGGGCCCTACCGCCCAGCTAGGTTGCCGCTGCACCACACATCCCGAAGAATGTAACTTCCAGAGCCCAGAGACCTCGGCATGGCAGGTGAGCCGGTGGCACTCACAGTGGTGTTTATAGACAGACACCTGGTCCTCCCCCTTAGGCAGGGGCGCAACTTCGCAGAGCAGCCTCAGGGAGGGTGTTCCAGAATTTGCTGTTAACAGCCTCAAGCCCTCCTCCTCCCTGCTTCCACCACTGGCCCTGCCTCAGTCCCAGGCCCTTCCCTTCGATGTCCACCTTCTTTCTGTGGCAAACACATCCAGTGTCTTGGCCTTAACTAGGATCCACCACCAATACTAGCGAGGTCCATGGCCCTCTCTCTAGCCTGGCCACTCAAAGGACCCACCCCTGGGTTCAGTTGGCTCTGCACCTGACTCTTCTAAAACTAGCCCTGGCCCTGTCCTCCCTAGCCACTCAACAGCACTACTGGCCCTAAAGATATTTCCCCCCATTCTCCTTCAATCACCCCCTCTTCTGCCCCCCCCACACCCCCTCCACATTTGGTTGGCTTCTGTTCTGGACAGAAGCTTCTAACTGTCCTCCTGCCCCCACCTATGTCTGAGAAACTTCCCAGGGCCACCTGTTGCACTTAGAATGAACCTCAGCTGCCCCCCTGCCAACTGCATCAGCACCATCCCTTCCCTGCCTACAGCAGTTGGGATGTAGCCCTTTCCTGGTATGAGGACCAGGGCCTGGCTGGCTCAGCTCATCAGCACACACTTGTCCCTGCCATAGCAGTTGGTGCAGATCAGGTGACCCAAGACACTGTGTCCTGCCCTGGGTGTGGTGATGGTCCAGGTTGGTGCAATAAGAACGGAGCCCAGGGTGGCTACTGGATGGCTAGGTGAGAGATAGAGACTGAGGGTGACTGGGATGCGTTGGGCCCACAGGGCAACACAGCTGAGGGGAACCCAAGGAGCAGAGCTAATTAAGCAGAGCCTTGATCAAGCATCACCTGAAGCCCAACTTGCTGCAAATCCTCCCAGCTACATAAGCTTGCAAGTTCCTTTCACCATCCCACTCAGTTTGCCGTGAGTTTTCTGTTCTTTGGAGCCGAAGACTCACTGTGGATATATCATCACCATCCACTCCCCCGCTCCTGCCCCATCGCCCCTACTCCAGGACACAGCTTCCCTCTGCAGCAGGCCAAATGAGTTCCAACTCCACCTGCAACTTTTTGCAGTTTTTATTCCTGTCTGGAGTGTACCCGAAGACCCTACTACCTCTATGCCCACTGTCCCCTGACTCTGGCCAGGATCTTTGCTCAGTGCTGGTCCCTCATTATTGATCTCTCACATCCCTTTCAAGTCAGAGGTGGCAAGGTTTGCCCTGGGTGAGCCACGCCCCCCAGGAGGTAGAGTGAGCTGGGGCATTATGCCCCCACCCTGGAGCCCTGGGGTTTGCAGTCAGAGGAACCCGCACCCATGCCAGGATTCACCACACTGGTCTTCTGTTTTCTTGGGGGAATGGGGGTGGGTGTTGTGACAGTTCAGGGGAATCATATTAGGGGCAGGGCACAAGCATTCCTTCTGTTTTGATAGGAAACTCGTGTTTTAGTTTTTCCTCTTCTGTTTCCCAACTAGGAGTGAGGAGGCCCAGGAGGGAGTGTGGCTGCTGGCCCTATTGACCTGCAGGATAAAATGCAAATATCCCCTTCAGAGACAAGGAGTGGTTCTAGGCCATGGTGAGCTCTGGGTTAAGGGCCACTGTAGATCTCAGAGAAAGAAGAGAGTCCCCAGGTATCTGCTCTGCCACACCTCAGTCGCCAAGAAAAAGCCATCTCCCTAGGTTGACAGTGGTACGCCAGGGCTTCCAATTAGCTGTGGGGCACAGCAAGCCACTGAATCCCGGAGTCCCATTTCGGGAGGACGCACGCCAGCGCTTGGTTCCACGGGCCCGCCTCGTTAAAAGCCTGTCTTCCCAATTATCTGCAGCCCGCTTGCCTTGGGGATAATTGGCTCCCCGCAGCTCTTTTCGAGGTCCTCTGCCTCCAGAGGAAACAGGGGAGGGGCGGGTTGGGTGGTGCCCACCTGAGAACAATCACATTGGCCCACAACGAGCCCCAGAGGTGCCCATTGGCCCTCAAAGGCCCAGTGCCAACCAATAGCGATGTCCATCCGGAAGTCATTGCATAGAAGAGGAGAATGCCCCCAACCCAGACCCTCAGGTCCAGACTCTGGAAGGACCCCTAACGTTCCCCCCATCCTGCTCCATTACCCAGGGGAGGCTGCCCCTCCACACCCCTCTGGCCGTATCCGCTGCCCAACCCCCAGTCCACACCCTCCTCCTCAAGGGCCCACAGCCCCACAGCACATTTTGTCCACCCTCATGAGCGCACACCAAGAGTTTACAACCCCCTACCCCCCCCCCCCCCATGGAGAGCACCAGGGTGACGGGCCAGGCCAAATGTGCCTTGTGTGTGGTACTGGGTCTCTGGCTGGGCAGGTCAACAGAGCCGTGGCCTCGGCTGGGTCTCTGATGAGTTCAAGAAGCTGGTCAAACCTATGAGGTCCCTCTGAGAAAGGGTACAAACAAATCCCGAAGCCAGCCTCCCTCCTCAGGGTGTTGGGATTAATACCCTCACCCTACATGGGGTTCCTCGGCAAATGTTTGCAGAGTGACAGCCCATGGTGGTGAAAGAGCCTTGGGGTGCACCTGGGGGCCCAACCCAGACCCCTGATCCTGGTGACACCAGGATTTCAGTCAGCCCCGTGGAGTGAGGGCTTGGCAGGATGGTCACTTCAAGCCTTCTCCACAGGGAACGGGTCTAACCCAGCTTCACTTTGCTCCATCCAAAGCACAGTGTTTTCAAGGACAAGGGCATTTTGTAATGAAAGCATTTGATGAGTAACAGAAACAACTTCTCACTTGCAACAAATTGAATAGAGCCCCGCTGCAGGCTCTGTGTGCAGACAGAGGCCTCCTACCAGGCTCTGCTCCCGGGAGGGGGTAAGGGAACCTTGCTGTCCCCCCTGCCCTTGGTGCCAGCCTTGGTTCTCTTATCCTGTCGCTGGGCTTCCTGGACCCCTTCCTCTACTGTCCTCCTCCACGGCCCCTGCTGACTGGGGACTCTGGCTGGTGTGGGGCACTGGCCACGGTCGCCCAACAGCCGAGAGCATCTCCAGGCAGTGGCTTCCGGGAGGGTGGAAAGGAGGCAAGACGGCCCACCCTGGCAGCCTGTGAGCATCCTCTCTGGGGGTGGAGGTGTGAGGGGTCTGCAGCTGAACAAGAGCGACTCTGGCCACCCAGAGGCCAGCAGAGGTGTGGCGAGCCCTGGGTGGCTCTGATGGGGATACTCCCCACCACCGTATCTGTAGGTGGGCAGGGTTCCGGCCTCATCGCAGACATGGCAAGAGAAAACCCTCAGTGGGGATGGGAGAAGCGTGGATGGGATCTGGGGGGGGGGGGGTTGACAGAGGGGACGCACTTGGTAGCCACAAGCCTTTTTGTCTGAGCATCAAGAGGAGCTGGGCTTGTCTGGGCTGGGGCCCTGCCATGGTGGGCAGTGGCTCAACTGGTATACACCATTTGTTGCCACCAGCAGTGTGGTTTGGGGAACCAAACCTCTAGGCTCCCTGGGCTGTAGGATCCCATCTTTGGAATGAAGAGGCGGGTGCTCTTCCAGACACAGTGCCCATGGGGAGGATAGGCTCTGGGCTAGCTTCCCAGTCCACCTTGGCCATCCTCTTCCCCCTGTGTGCAGGTCTGTGCTCACTGAGCCTGTATCCCGAGGCCTGTCGGCTGCCTTCTCTTCTCCCTTTCTCTTTCATCCTGCCTGGTCCCCTGGAGCTCTCCCTCCCCTGCTTCATGGTTCAGACCCCAAAGTCAAACACATGAGAGACCAAACTGACCCACAGGAAGGGAGGCAGCCTAGCTCAGCGCAAAGGTGGGAGTGGAAAAGTGTTGTCTCCAAATGTGATGGAAAGAAACCGCTCCAAGTGCCTTAAATTGCCTGAGGCTGATGTCTGGGGAGACAGGAGTTGGGGAGAACACTGTGGAAGGTACCAAAAGCTTAGACGGGCCACATGGGTCTCAGGCTCCAGGCTCCAGGCTCCCCAAAGGACTTGCAGCTTCTCAGGAACCCTGACGCCAGGTCTCAGGCAGAGCATTTCCTACAAGTCCCTCTTAAGCTCCATGATTTGGCTTGTCAATAAGCTCTGAAGGCCGTGGGGGTGGGCACCCTCCTACCTCCCTCCCTCAGATCAAACCAGAAAATGTGTGCATGGCTCACCGTATGGTTGGTTTTGATTTCCAGTGTGGTTCCTCCGATTTCACAAGATAATACCCCAGCAGAGACATTTACAAGGAAAGGAAATGAGACTGTTGTCGGTGGGTATGGGGGGAGCATCTATGGGGTTATAACACTCATCTGAAGTAGTCAGGACCCAAGGTACCCTCCTGGTGCCCAGGACCTCTGATGCCCGCGGCATGGAGCCAGTGGCCAGGTGTGGGGGAAGGACAGGCAGCAGTGGGTAAATCTGCCTCCTCTCACTCCTGCCTTTCCAACACTGTCCTGACGCAGGGTCCTCACACTACCAGTTCTCCTGCTCTTATCTGGCTCCTTCTGATCTCTCTTCTGAGAGATCCTTCTTCAGTACCCACTAAAGCAGCCCTCCCACCCCCCAAGTTCTGTTTCTGTAGCATCCCATTCACTTGTATTTCCTCACTGCCTGCCCCTGCCCTAGCACCTGGCATGCACCTGCCCTAGCACGTGTGCCCTATAGTGACTTCAGTGCAGTGGAGAGAGGGGCTCCCTTCCTCCTGGGGGACCTCTGGGGTCCTCTCTCAGGCTGCGTGCACAATGGACTCCATTTGCCCATATTCTGTCCTCCCAACAAGACAGAGTATCTCAGTGGTGCTGGGAGGGTGCTGGGTCAGGGGCCTGGCTATGGGGCGGAAAGCACAGCCTCAAGATCTTGGCCTAGCTATGGGTGTGGGCGCAGCCCAGCTCCCCGACGCTCCCACCCCATAAATAAAAGATTCCCTTCCTCCTTCTAGCTTTGCGCAGCCGCTGCCTGCTTGTTGGCCCGGCCCTTTGTGCCCACGCGTTGCCATGGAGACAGCAATTCAAAGGCCTGGCACTTCAAGGTTTCCCTCCTCTCCTGGTGGGCCGGGCTGGGGCAGGGGTAGCCGGAATGGTTGCGGATGCCCTCCCCTTTCTCTGTCCAGCTAGAGGCTCAGCCCTGACCGGGCTAAGGCACCCACTCCCTCTCGCTCTAGTGCAGGTGGCCGACTGGCCCACCCAGGAACAGGTGCGCTCCTACAGGGACCTTATTCAGAGTTGGCTATCATGGGGAACCTGAAGTATGCTGAGTCCCAGTGAGACCTTGCTCCCCTTGGTCTCTCTGCAGCTTGGCCTGGTGCTTGGCACCGGGTGCACATAGAGGGTGCAGCAACGTCACACAGTGGCAGCCCTGTGACTCCGGACGCGCCCTCCCCACCATCCAGCCCCATTTACCATCTGTACAGTGGGCTATTGTCTGCCTGGGCTTCCCCCAAGGATCCCCGAGGCTCTGGGACACAAGCCCGCAGAGACGCTGCCCCCTCTTCCATGCCCATAGTACAGGAGGGCCTGGGGCTGGCAGGGGGGCTGGGCTCCACGGGGCCCCTGATCCAGGACCAAGCCCATCCCTCCGCTCCTCCACATTCCCTGTGGGAAGCCTGTCTCTGAGTCACCCCATCGAGAGCATAGCAGGGTCTTTGAGGCTCTCTCCCTTTCTCTACGTCCTGTGCATCACTCATACTTTTTATCTCCCTGCAATCCACCTTTAATCATCTCCTCTGACTCCTGCAACTAGAAAAATCCACAGCGGAATTTGCTGGTTGCAGCCACTCCCTCCCACCCACTCCGGCATGGCGAAGGGAGAGGCGGCCATTTGGGATTCACTGCCACTCAATGCAGCATTTGGGCACATCTGGGACGACTTAAATCCTCAGTTTCCTCTCCTGCATATGGAAGTGGCCATCCACCCTTTAACAAATATCCACAGATGTGTGGGCCCAGGAACAGGATGCCCCATCTATTTGGGGAGACTCTAGCCCTTTGCTCCAATCCTGGAACTCTCGTGAGGGGGGCCAGCCATAGACCTTCCTCTTGCCCCCAAACCCAGGCAGGCTGGACCAACCAGGCATTTCCCTAGGAGTTTACAAATGGAGAGAAGGAAGCCAGAGAAAGGCAGAAGAGCTGGCTGTACCTTGGGCTAGCTGCCCTGGGCCTCGGCATTGCAACCATCTTCCTTGGCAAGGGGTAGGGACACAAACAGGCCTGGTTGTACAAGCTAGGGCCATGTGACAGGGGACAGCAGAAGGTGGGCAGCTTTCCTAGAGGCTGTCCCAGCATGGCAGCCAGGCAACCCTCCGTGTTTTACCTTAACCTCCTAGGAGTAGGTTCCCACTCCTGGAAGGAATTAGGGATGGTTGGATGTCCCTTTGCAATACAGAGTCCCCTCATGACCAGACAGTGTCCAAAACGCAAGTTCAAGGTGTCTGATGACACCACTGGGCCCAATTCTATCAGACAGGAGGACACAGCCATCTCCAGGCACTGTCTGCTAGCGTCTTGGGTCCAAAAATGGGTGTTTAAGTGGACACGGATGCCTCAGGGCTGGGTCAGAGCTCCAGACTCCATAAAGAGAAAGAAGGTATGCAGCTGCCAACTTCTCGACCTGAGTCTGAGTCTTGGACTCTGTTCCTCGGAGGCTCTGCTGCGATTGAATGGTTGCCCCCCCCCAATTTATAGGTTGAAATCTTAACCCCACAGATGATGGTACTAGGAGGTGAGGCCTTTGGGAGGTGTTTAAGCCAAGAGGGTGGAGCTCTAACGGATAGGATTAGTGACCTTTTTTTTTTTTTTTTAAGATTTTATTTATTTATTCGACAGAGATATAGCACAAGTAGGCAGAGAAGCAGGCAGAGGGAGAGGGAGAAGCAGGCTCTCTGCTGAGCAGGGAGCCCGATGTGGGGCTCAATCCCAGGACCCTGGGATCATGACTTAAGCTGAAGGCAGACACTTAACCGACTGAGCCACTCAGGCCCCCCGATTAGTGACCTTATAAAAGAAGCTCCAGAGAGGTCCCTTACCCTTTAATGCCGTGGGAGGACACAGGAAGCCTATGACCCAGAAAAGGGTTCTCACCCGACAGGGCTAACACCTGATTTCAGACTTCAGCCTCCAAAACTGTGATCAATAAATTTATGCTGTTTATAAACCAGCGGTGTTTTGTTATAGGAGCCTGATGAACTGCGACAGGCTCGGTATTCCTTCTCCACAGCAAAAGCCTCCAGTGGGCCCGAGCCCGGGCCCCAGGACGTGTCTAGAAGGGATGTGGCTGAGTCAGACTCTCGGGTCCTCTGGTGTGGTCCATCCCAGGGCCTGGAACAAAGCAGGTCATTAAAAGAGCTAAGCCTTTCCCCACCCTCACCCCCTAGTGCTCCATCATTCCCGAACATGAGCTATCACCAAGGCTAATCTGGGCTCCCCAGACCAATGAGCAGAACCCCTCTTGGCCCCACCTTGCGTAGGCATGGTTGGCTGAGCCCTCCTGTCCAGGAGCCACCTCCCCTCTTGCTTCAAGGGAGCTAAAGGGGTGCCTGTTCCACCCACATCACTCAGTCAGGAAGGGTTAAGGCTACAGTGTAGGGGGGTTGAACCCAGCCTGTCCGAACGTCAGGACTGGGGGTCTCCCAGCACATTCTACTTTCCAGAGAGTCTGGAAGACACCATCACAGCCCGCAAGAGAGAGCCGGCTGGGTCTGAGTCCACTGCCTACTTGCGCTCTACCCCCACCCAGGAGCTCAGAAGGGGCCACCCCCTCCTTCAGCCATCTGCGAAGCGGCTGACCTCAGCCCACCAGGAAAGGGGATGGAGAGGGGACCTCTGGAGAGTAAAAGCCAGATAGCTCAGAACTCACTTTCATGTCCAACAGTGTGGAATGGATGGACGGATTCTACCCATGGGGCCTACCCACCGCCAGGAAGTGCAGTTCAGAGAGGGTCCCAGGCAGGACAGGTGTTGAGGAGAGGGGGGCAAAGGAAGGTGCTATGGGACTAGGCCCCACAGGGAGAAAAAATGGGCACATACAAACCACCTGAGCCACAGTCTGGGTCACCACTGGAGGGAGTGTGATCTCACTGCTCTCTTCTGTGTATCCCAGATTTTTTGCTAACAGACCTTTATATATATATATATATATATATATATATATATATATATATATACTTTTATTTTAGAACAGTTTTATATTTATAGAAAAATTGGGAAGATAGTCCAGGGAGATCCCATATACCACACACCCAGTTTTATCTATTGTTAACATCTTATGTTAGGATCTGTAATTGATGAACCAATGTTAATATGTGATTATCAGCCAAAGCCCATCCTTTATTCCTATTTCCTTAGCTTTTACTGATGTCCTCTTTCTATTCCATGATCTGCCTGAGTTTTAGTCACTGAAACTCCCCAAGAGCGAAGGAACATGGAAGTGTGGTTGGCTAGGGGGTCCTCCAGCTCTTACCTCCCCAAGCACCCACCCCATCCCCCTCCCCAGGGCCACAGGCATCTCAGCCTCCCCAAGAGGCAGGCCTAGACAAAATAAAGAAAGAGACTCACCGCACATCTGGTTTGGTGCCCTTCCCCACTCCTTACTCCCAGGGCCTCAGTTTCTTCATCTGTGACATGGGCCCAGGCTGCTGTCACATCCCCACCCTGCTCCGGCAGGCAGCAGAGCCTTCCTTCTGATTTTGGCTGTGGCCAAATACTTTTGGGGGCTGGATTCCCCACTTCCAAGAGTCTGGGTCCCCCAGATATGGTGTCCCTGTCCTGGGGCTTGGGAGAGGGGGGCGCACCCAGCCTGCTCCTCGCAGGGCCACACAGGAGGTGTGTGTTTCCTCACCTGGCAGGTGGAGTAGCTCCTGGAGGTACCTCCCCCAGTTCTTACTCCCCCCAACCAGTGCCGCCATCCTCCCACCTCCAGCTCAGCCTCCACTGAACAGGTGACCTTTTCCACAGAAAGCTCTGCCAGGACAAGACAAGCTGGTAAGTTATGGGGCAGAGGAGATCCACGTGCTCTGCTTCGGCAAGAGCGGTTCTCCCATCTCTGGTCCCAGAAGCTCAGCCCTAGGGCTGTCCAGAGCTCCAGCTTCTCAGGCACTCCCCCCAACCTTGGACATGAGTAGATAAAGGGTGGCCATGTGGATCCCTGCAGAATGGACAACTCAGGCTTCGCCAGCTGGCTCGGTGCTTAGGAGCTAGCAATCCGACTTTTCCAAGCAGCCCTCCCTAGGTCACTGTCCCCTTCTCCCAACTGATCTATACCTCTAGACATCCCTAGGTAGGCCCTGCAAAATCAGGGACTCTTGACCTGTTTGGGGACACCTCCCCCTCAGGGGTGCTGTTCCCCTCCACGTTCCACTCCTCTTGTCCTCCCTTTTCCTGTTAATTCTCCCTCATATGAAATAGGTCTCAGCCCATTTTGCCATCAGAGAAACTGAGGCTAGGAGGGACAGGGACTGTTCAGGGACACGCGGCCAGTCTATGTGATGCCTGGGATTTGCTGGCCACCACCCAGCCACCCAGCTGGGGCTGATAATGTGATATGGGCGAGGAGAAGCACCGAGGGCTGGAGGACCCAACAAGGAGGAGCACCGAGGGCTAGAGGCCAAGCAGGGCAACCCTACGTGAATGTGGTACTGCTCCCCAGAAGCAAAACAAGAGACCAACTAATGCAGGCCTCTGCCAGCACAGCACCAAATGAAGACAAAGGGGGAGCACATGCCTATAGGTGCTTTTCAGCAGCTCCCCACGTGTGGGACAGCCAGGAGAGCCCCTGCCTGCTGCCTTGTCCGGATTGGTACACAAGAGGAGATGGTGTCATTTGTTTTATTTTAAAATAATGCTTTATTTCCTATTTTGGATCCCCCGGCCTGTGATATGGAATAAAAGGAGCACAAAGAAGCATCTCCCTCCCTCCCCATCTCCAGTCACCTGATACCCTCAGCCCTGCCTTCAGGTGTCCCCTCACTTCCCCGCACCAGCAATAAAAGTGGGTGTCCTCCTCATCACTCCCAGAGCCCTACCTGCAAATGTCCTCTCCCTCACCACCTCCAGTCATACATAGAGGTGTCCCCTCGCTCATCCCCCCAGCCATACATACAGTTGTCTCCTCCCTCCTAACAGTAGCTGCAGGAGCCCCCCTCACCAGAGCCAGTACCCCACCTTGATGAACTCGCTGCCCCATCAGGGGGATGGGGTAACAGCATCTCGCTGTAATTTAAATTTGCATCTTTCTCATTCCAAGTGAAGTTGAGCCTGTCTTTTGGGTTCATTTCAGGTCTTGGCCCATTTTTCTCTTGGGTAGTTGGTCTTTTTCTTACTGATTTGTAAAAATTTGTTACAGCGAACAGTGGCCCTTTGAGAAATGAGTTGCCTGTATTCCCGGTTTCTTGTTTATCTTTTTATTCTGTGCCCCCTGCCAGGCATCTGCCTTTTATTTTCATGAGAGTGAATATATCCATCTTTTATTTTATGGCTTCTAGGTTTTGCGTAATTCTTAGAATGATTCAAAATTACAGACTTTTTTAAATCCTTCTAGTAGTTTTACAGTTTTGTTTCTCCTTTTAAAGCTTTGATCCATTTGGAACTATTTTAGTGTCAAGGAGTGAGGTAGATTTCCCCCAAATGTCTATGTTTAGTTGTCCCAAGACCCTATATTTATATTATGCATTTTGAACTAGTTATTGAATTATCCATTGTTTTCTCCTGGATTTCACCTGCTCCCTTCTCATATTTGCACCAGAGTCTCTTGCTGGATTTTCTTTCCTGTCATCTGACTGTCCATGGGCTGTGTTAATTATTGTGGTTCTAGAACATATTTTAGGATCCCACATGGCTGGTCTACCTCGGTTAGCTTATTTTTAAATTTTTTCCTGGGTTTCTTTGCTCACATATTCTTTCATGTGAACTTCAGAATTGCTTTGGCAGGGCCTCTTGATTTATTCAGAGAACAAGCAGTTAGGACTTCAGCAAAGCCAGAGGAAACGCAGCACCCAGGGACCAGCACCGGCTTCTTCGAGCTGACCTGTGCACGCCCCCCGCCCCCGCCCCTGCTCTCCAGGCCGACCACGCCCCGGGGTGGAGTGCGCAGGCGCAGTGCTGTCCAGGGTGCTGGGCTGTGGTTCGGCCCCTGGCCTTGGAAGGAGAGTGTCTCAACAGAAGAGCAGAGGCCCAGGACCTAAAATCTGGATGTCCTCACTTGCCTATGGAAAGGGAGTTAGTCGTGGGGTTCTTTGGGCCCAAATGTGAGTCGTTCTGTCACATGTCCCTGAGCAGAGTCAGCCAGGTCCCATGGCCAGAGCAGGTGGGCAGCACTGGGCACAGAGGTCCAGGTGAGGATCCAGGCCTTTGGAAGGTGGCTCTGGTCACTCCACTGAACACTCATTCCAGAAAAGGCCTACGGGCAGGTGGGAGGCAACAGCCAGTATACCCTCAGTATTAACTTGTGCATGCTCAGCCCAGAGCCTAGAGCCTGGGACCTGGGGCCTGGGCACTGATTGAAGCCTTCCAGGAACCTGCTCCCCAGGCTGGTCAAGAGTGGTGACTGGAGACTTGCATCCAGGACATGAGTAGCCCATGGTTCTACACCGAGGCCTCTCTTACCTGTTCCTCAGCTGCATCCCCTGGGGCCCAGTTTCAGTTTTCATAGTGGCTGACCTGGGAGAGCCTCACCTGGGAGAAACCAGCCACTTGGATGGGCTGGTGAGGCAACGGCACTGAGCAGGGGCTAAGCTGGGGTGAGTAGACCCCAGATGTTCTGATGTAGGCTGGAAAAGCGTCTCTGCGGCTGGCAACAAACCTCGGCCAGCCTGGACTGTCAGCAGGAATCCTGGCTAAAAATACCCCAGTCTCAGAGGCCCGCCTGCTGCCACTGCCTCAGAACCCCTCCTCACACCAGGCACCAACCCCTGTGCAAGACACTGGTGACGGGACCCATTGAACAGATGAGAAAACCTGGGCCCTGGGCCCGGTGAGCCCCAGCCCAATTCCCAGTCTCCAAGACCAGCCGTAGAGAACAAGCTCAGTGATGCAGAACAAAGCCTTTCTCCCTGGGGCTCAGTTTCCCTATGTGTATCTTGTGAGGGTGAGGAGAATGGGAATCTCGCTGAGCTATGAAGGTATCTGGAATTGGCCTCCCAGTGTGCTGAGTGTGTGTTGAATGACTGAATTACTGAGCAAGAGAGCAGATGAAGGCATTGAAGGGAATAAGGTGAAGGGGTCCTCCATAGCACCCTATGGGTGGGAGTTCTGAGCTCTAAGGGGGGGCTGACACTTCTCTGCCCTCAAACACTCCATCTGGGAAATGGAGTACATCTGCTTGTCTGTGGATCATGGCAGCCCAGAGGAGGGGCTCAGGGAACCGTAGGTAGAGCAATAAAGGGCACTGAGTCTGAGTCCAACAGAAGACCCATCACTGTGGCCCCAGAATGGATCTGGATCTGTGATGCCTGCCTTGCCTTTCACTCCTTTCCACTCCAGCTGACAGCTGGTGCCACACCTAGTCCCATCTTCCCCAGCCCCCAGGTCCCTTCACCAGGTGTACCCCCGGCCCGGTTTTGACCACCTCCTGGGCTCCTAGTGTGAACAGTGCATCCCAATTTAGATGTCACTGTTCGGTGGGTGGCTCTGGAAGGATCCACATTCCCTGCAGGGGTGGAAGAGGGGATGAATCAAATGCTGATGCTTTGTGCACAGCCTGGGTACCCCATCTTCCAGAACTTTGCCCCACACGAGACTTTGGGTCCTCAGGGACCAGAAGTCTTTTACTCATCCCTAGCTGAGAGACCACCAATCTGCTGTACCTGCTAGGAGGAGACCCTGAGTTCACTCTTCAGTGACCACCAGGGAGCTCTGCGATTTTATTTCTCCCTTTGGAAGCCAGGAGACTGGGCAAATCTAGCCTTGGGAGCCAAGTGCCATCAATATATGTCCCAATCACCCTGAGTCTCCTGCCCTCTTCAGGCTCAGGCTCCTATCCTGGAGTCTGGCCACAGGAGTTCCGGGTCAGCCGCAAGGGGCAGAGCAAGGTAGTGTGGTGAGAGTCACCACTGTGCAATATATATGCTTCACCTGCAATCCCCAGCAGCCTTCTGGAGGTCAGGGTGCACATGGCTTAAGGGGCACACCTAGCATGAAAGAATCTGGGGCTCTGTCCTTTAGGAGGAAGCCCCTGTTCAATGCAGAGGTTGGAGGTATTTTGAGATGAGAAGACTGGTGGGATACCTTGGAATGCTGCCAGGGGTCAGGCTGTCATCCCCTTCCCTATAATGGTTCCAATTGCTGCTGTATATGGCTTTAATGAATAAGAGATGAGGAAGCAGATTAATTATGGCATAATATGCACCAAAGTTGGGTAGAGGGACTCCTCAGGGGTGCAGGGCTGATGACAGAAGACCAAGACACCCCCTGAAGCCATGAGGTTGGGGATGGTAAGGGGCTTATTGGGAAAGCAGTGACTTTTGGCAAAGGTGGCTTTGGGAGGGGCTTCCAGAAGGTGGGTCAACCTAAACTCCCCTGACCTCTGTTTTCCTGTCTATAAAATGGGTAGTGGTGGTGGTGTCTCCACCACAGGACAGAATGGAACGATGCACTTAGCTGGCTTGGCATAGAGTCATCTCAGGCCTTAGGCAGGCAGCCACCCTCTGTGGTGCCAGCAGATGGCAGGCTGGTGCCCCCCAGCTCCCTGGCACTGGGACCATATTCCCAGCCGCCCACTCAGAGTGCCAGGAAGGGTCACATTGGAGCAGCGCCTGGATGGCAGGCACAGGTTTGCTGCAGGAACTTTGAGCTTCCTTCCAGGTCTCTCTTTGCACTGCCCTAGGGTGGCCCAGAATGTGTGCAACAGAGGCCATGTCCCTTGCTTCCCCACCCACTCCCTGGGAAGACACTGGAGTAGAATGCCTGTAGCTCCCCCTCTGGGCTGCCCAAGCAAAGCCACCACAGGCCTGTCTCTCCAGGATAGAAACAGGCTTCTAGGGTGCCTGGGTGGCTCAGTCATTCAGTGTCTGCCTTCAGCTTGGGTTATAATCCTAGGGTCCTGGGATTGAGCCCTGCTTTGGGCTTCCTGCTCCGCAGGAAGCCTGCTTCTCCCTCTCCCACTCCCCTGCTTGTGTTTCCTCTCTCGCTGTCTCTCTGTCAAATGAATAAATAAATTTTTTTTAAAAGAAAGAAAGAAAGAAAAAAGAAACAGGCTTCTGGGAGCCTGTGGAAGCAGCAGCCTTCTAAGGAGTTGAATTGTGTCCCTGTCAACACAGGACCAGCCACAGCAGAAGGGTCCCCGTGTCCAAGTTGGATTTTATGAGTAAACGAGGAGGTCTGAGTGAAAATCCCACACTGTCCATTAGGGTCCCGATCAACCCTCTCATGGGATAGAAATGGACAAATGAGTGACAGCGACCAGGTGACCTAGCCCAGGAAGCATCAGCATCTGCCTTGCCTACAGACTGCACTGAGCCCAGAGAGGCCAAGGGGCTGGCCCAAGGTCACACAGCTAGGAGAACTTTCTCATGCTTGACATGCTGATGGCGAAGGCCGGTCCCCAGGATGGTGGTGGTGATGAGGTCGCCACACAGCAGTACCAGGTCTCACTGGTGCGGTGTGGTGGGCTGGCAGAGCTAGCAGAAGGCCATAACCTACATGTGATATATCTAAGGGGAGCAATGGCGGGCAGAAGCCCAGCTCAGGTAGGAGTGACAGGTCTGTGTAGCCTAGAGAGCAGAGCTATAGTCCTCAGACCATGCCTATTCTTGGTCCCCAGGGCTATGTGTCCAGAAAGCCTAGGAAACTCAGATCACTGGGACCCAAGTGGCCTGTCATCTTGGCACCCCTGCTGGACCTTCCAGGAACTGATCGGTGTAGACTACGTTAAATAAAGGGGCAGTGTGTGGCCAAACTCTTCCCACAGGCTCTCTGGCTTCTGCCATGGGGGTTGCCCTCAGGGCTGGCTGCAGCCCCTGTCAGCCCTCCCCACTGACTCCTCACCAACTGTCATGTGCCCTCTCTCTCTCTCGCCTTTGGGCCCTGGGTGATAATGGCTCCCCATCTGCTCTCCTGGGAAGTGTGCACTGTACCTCCTGCTGTCCCACACCTGCCCACGTCCTGATAATTGTGCCTTACCAAACCTTTCCCACATCTCCAGCCTGAGGAGTGAGCCTTATCTTGCTGGAGGCTGAATGACTGCCACCCAGCCCTGCTCAGCAGCCTCTCTACCTGCCTTCAGCCCCCTCAGGACTGGCCCACACCTACCCACCCCAGCAAACATCTGCAGCCAACACCCAGGAGTCATCCCACAGGTCTGGTTGCCCACAAGGAAGGTGCTGCCCAAGGTACTGACTGGGAGCCCAGGAAACCTGTCCTATGCCCCACAGGGTGGGCTTTCACTGCACAGACCTGTGGGCAGGTGGGAGGCCCAGGTGCCAGCTCAGAGCAGCCAGAAACATCCGGGCTTGGCAGCTGGAGAGGCTCCTGGTGCCAGAATCCTCCATACGGCGACACTGGCTCCCTGTTCCCTCCTATGTGCACTTGTGCCCCAGAATGACTGTCCCCAACTGCCCTCAGGAGGAGACTTTGAAATTACAGGAAAATGGGGTCACAATCTTCAGCAGCGGTGGGCCAGCCTGGGGTCCTGGATCATTATAGCCACCAAGGAGCCTGAGATTCTGATCCACACTAGCTCAGACCTCAGACTGATGGCCAGTGCCACATGACTCTTCATTTGGTCTAAGGTGGCCTTGTGGAGAGAACTTTCCCTGATCTGGGAGCTGCTGCATGCAAGGACCCCAGAGGAAGGGTGCTAGCACAGGGACAACTCTCAGCCCCTGGAAGCTGGCTCTGTGAGTTTGGCCTCAGCTTCCCCACTTGTACAATGGGGGACACACCGCCTGTGTGGCTGTGGCAAGGATTCACTGGTGGCAATCTGCACCCAGCACCCACTGGAGAGGCGACTGTGGGTACATGGCTGGGGGCAGGAGCAAGTGCACAGATACTGGAGTAGTCTGAGCTCCACCTCACCACCTGTTGTGTCTGGGAATTAAAGATACTCTAAATGACCTGGTAAACCAAGGCAGGGATGAGAGCAACAGGGACAGAGCAGGCAAAGGTGTGGGCTGGGCTGCAGTGTGCCCTCAGGGATCTGGGCAGGGCAGCTTCTACTGGGGGCCAGCCCAGCATGGGCAACCCCATTGGTCTCAACCCCATGAAGTTGCCTGCAACACCATGCTCAGATGGGAGCACTGAGCTCAGGGTGTTACCTGCTTTCCCTTGGTGAGGCTGGCAGGCCACCAACCCAGCACTCTGCCGACCTCTCCTAATGCCACCTCTGTGGTCAGGAGGCTTGGTCTAGTAGGGAGGCAGAGTGCACTAGGATTTCTAGTGACCAGGTCTCTCGGATTCACGTCACCAGGTGACACTGGCTAGGATTCCCAGGGGGACCACCAAGTCCTTGGCCACCATGATATATTCACTGGGAAGGATCCAGAGCCTTCCCTGGACACAGGGTCCTACGGATTGGAACCAACTTTGCCAGCCAATCTCTTATCCACCTGACTCAGAGAGGCCTAGGCCAGGCTGATCAGCTCCCAGCACTCGCGGCCTAGTAGCTGGCTGGACTCCAGATGCACCCAGGAGCTTATCTGTGAGGCCAGATAGATCCCCTGAGGACAGGGACAGAGGGAAATCTGTGCAGGTGTGTGCGCGCAGAAGGGGCAGGTTCAGTGGTTTCTCTGGCCCTTGAGAGTGGGTTGGCTTTGTGGAGGGTAGGGGTACTAAGCAGGTGGGCTGGACAGGAATCTCCTGGACTTCCCCACTCCAAAGAAGGGAACAGATGGTGTGCACCTGTGAGTAAGGTCAGGACTGTGACTGCGTCCCCTCCTTGGGTTGGTGCAGAGAGGGCTACAAAGACGTCTGTTGGGGGCTTCAGAAGTCTGTTGAGCTTAGAGTCTCAGTGTTCTATCTGAAAAATGGAGCAATCCTACTCCAGCAAAAGGTTGTTCTGCCGTTGGGCGGGGAGGCTCCAGAATTTAGTGAAGCGAGGAAGCAGAGGCAGAGGTGTGCCCCGATCCCTAAGCCTCGGGACAAAGTCATTACCGATGGCTGGACCTATCCGGGATCCCCACACGGGCCGCCACGCCCTCGGGCCCACGCCCTCGGGCCAGCGCCCCCAGCCGGCTACCGCTGGCGCCGCCATCCCCGCGGCCGCCTGCAGGGGCCGCCGCCTCTTCAGAAATGCGCCGCCTTTGTCTGGGGCCGCGCGGCGCCGGTGCACCGGGCGGGCTGAACGCCTCCTGCGGCCCGGCCTGCGTGCCCCGGGACCCCGCGCCGCCCACACTCCCTCCCCGGTTCCCCGCCCCGCCCCCCTTAACGCCCCCCGCCCGGCCCGCGCCCAGGTGAGCGCCCCGCCCGCCTCGAGGCCCCGCCCCGCCCCGCCCCCGCCCCGCCCCGGCCCGGCCGGCGGGGGGGACCGGGCGGATTCCTCGCGCGTCAAACCACATGATCCCATAAAACATTCATCCGCTCCCGGCCCGCGCCGCGAGCGCCCCGCCAGTCCGCGCCGCCGCCGCCGCCCTCGCCCTCCGCGCCCGCGGCCCCGCCAGCCCAGCCGACCCGGGGAGTGGAGCGCGTCCAGCCTCGTCCCGCGGCCGGGCCGGGGCCGGGCCGGAGCGGCGGCGCCTGGATGCGGACCCGGCCGCGGGGAGACGGGCGCCGGCCCCGAAGCGACTTTCGGTCCCCGTCGCGCCCCGCCCGACCCCTAAGATGAAGAGGGCGTCCGCCGGAGGTGAGTGCCGTTCCGCACCCGAGCCGGGCCGGCGGGGTGGGGACGGTGGGGACGGCACCTCCCAGAGCCGCAGGGCCAGGCCGGGGCTTCCGAGGCAGGCATAAGGGTCACTGGGCGGCCGTGAGGGCCACCGCAGTGCCGCGCCGGGCTGGGGCCGCAAGCGCCCTGGCCCCGGGAGGGCGGAGCCCGCGGCAGCAAGAAAAGTTGCCGCTTCCCGGGAAAGTTGGCCGCGGCGGCGGGGCCAGGGATGGCGGGGCCGAGTGGCCCCGGACGCCCGATCGGGGCAGGGGTGGGGTCTGCCGGCTAGAAGGGCGGGGTCCATCGTCGGAGCGTCCCGGCCTCGAAGGGGTTAATGAGCAGGGTTGCAGAAACGTGGGTACCAAGCAGGGGTGGGGGTATCGGGTCGCTTCCACCCTTGCCCGGAGGACTCCGCTCAGGACCTCTGGTTTTTTCTGGGGTCAGGCCGCAGCAGGATGAGTGGGGGCGTTGGCCACCGTAGAGGGCGTGGGGGGCGGAGCTGACCCAGAGCTGCCCCCCCAGGGGGCTGGCTAGGTGGAGAAGAGGCCGCCTTAGCAGCCTCCACCCGCAGCCTGAGGACCCCGGGAGCGGGGGTGCTCAGATAAGAGGCTCCAGAAGTGATGGGGCTTGCAGCGTCCCCTCCCTGGCAGCCCTCATGGGACGCCTTCCGCTCCCTGCTGCGAGGCCCTGAAACAGGGGTCTGGGCGAGGGGGGTCGAGGGGAGGACCTCCTGGGTGGGAACTTGGGCATGCCCTGCCTGGAGAGTGCTCCTTTGGTGCCCACCCAGACCGCCCTGCTGATGTCCACCGTGCCGCAGGCGGCACACACGTTTCCTTGCACGTGCACGTGTCTACAAGGGCTGCACACTTGTACACCGCGTGTGCACATGCATGCCAGGCTGCCCCAGTGTGCACACACACACACATGCGCGTGCGCGTGCTGTGGACGCACATCCATGTCCTCGCCCCCGCCTGCACGCCCACAGCCACACATGCGTGCACATAGCATGCCTGCTGTGGTCCCCACACTTGGCACATGCTGGGGCCCCTTAGCGGACCCGCTTCCTTGCCTACATGCACATGTGTTGAGGGGGAGGCTCTGGGCAGCCAAAGCTCACAGATGGAGGGGTGAGAATCCGGCTACGGGAGCATGGCCCCCTCTGTCTGCCTTCTGCCCGTGTCCTGGGAGTCTCCCCTCCACAGCCCCTTGGGTCTTTGTGTGTGTGTGTGTATGTGTGTGTGTGTGTGTGTGTGTGTGTGTGTCTATGCTTCTGCACGTGTGTGTCTCTGCACACATGCCCGTATGTGCCTGTGGTCACATCCCTGTGTGGGTCTTTGCCTCCAGGGTGGGTGCCCTCGTACACCCAGACAGACTGTGAGCAGGTTTTACCCAAATCCTTAGCAGCGGCACTAGGGGTGTGTGCCAGGGAGATAATTCAGGGCACCCAGCCCAAGTTGTGAGGCCAAAGGGCTCCCAGCCCCTCTTCCCCTGCCCCCTGGGCTGGAGCAATGGAGGCTGATGGGGGCAGGGACTCACCTGGGCAGGGAAGGCCCATTTCAAACCTGGAGGTCAACACAGTGACAAAGAGACCAGACCCTTCTTCTATGCTCTGTAGTCACTGCCACTAAGCCCAAGGGGAGTAGGTGTATGTCCACCCTGAGGTTGACCCAGGGTGACCTCAGGAAGGCCCTGCCCTCCGGGCTCAGTCTCTCCGTGGTAGGAGCCTTATCAGTAAGGGATTCTGTGTTAGGTCACCTGCCTCAGGTGTTGTATGGGGCTCAGGTGCTGTGTGGGGTACTGAGTAAGGGTGTGGGTGACCCACTCTCACTGCAGTGAGGAGGACATTGGGCCAGGGTCTTAGAGAGGTGGGGCCATCCTGACTGGTCCCCATCTGTGTCCTTGTCTAGAGAATGGAGACAAGTGGGTCATCCTTCTAGAATGTGTGGGGGTGAAACAGAGGGGTAGGCCAGAGGTTGGGCCCCATGGCCAGGTAGGCTAAGGGGCTGGCTGCTCCTCTCTTCTAAGCCAAACAAGGTGAGAGAGAAGCAAGCTCCAGGGGACAGACTGAGCCAGGTGGTGGTCAGCACACAACCACCTGGCAGAGGGCAGGGATCACAGAACTTCCTGGATTTGGGTCCTGGCACAGCCACCCCTTGTTGGTATGACCTTGGGTATGACAGTTCACCTCCGTGTGCCTCAGCCTTCTCACCCATGACACGGGCCAGGAATCAGGGTTCTGATGCCAGTGTTTTTGACTTCAAAATACCCAAAACGTCACCCCCCACCACCCCCACACACACCACCCCAGGCAGTGACTCCCACAAATGGAAGTCCTCCCAGAACTCTTGCACTGCCAACCG
The DNA here is from genome assembly GCF_022355385.1 of Mustela nigripes. Classification (NCBI taxonomy): domain Eukaryota; kingdom Metazoa; phylum Chordata; class Mammalia; order Carnivora; family Mustelidae; genus Mustela; species Mustela nigripes. The sequence continues at coordinate 29,752,304 of NC_081564.1, read as the reverse complement.
GACCTCTTTTCCACCTCTTTGCAGATGGGGAAACAAAGGCACATAGAGGTCATAGGGGAGTTGAAAGGTGTGACGGGCAGTTGGGGGGCAGGAAGTGAGAGCACTGCAAAAGGTGGAGGGTGGCCAGCCGTGTGCTTCCCAAGCGGCTCTGCCTCTCACCAGCAGGAAGCCTGCAGAACATCTGAGCCTCAGTTTCTCTATGTGAGGATTAACAGCCAGCTGGCTGTCCTGCAGTTGGGACTGGCCCTCTCCCTGTAGTCTCAGATGAAAGGTAGGGGAGAGGGCCCAGTGCGTCTCAGGAAGCAAGAGGGCTTATGGGAGTGTCTGTAGAAGAGCCCCACCTCAGGATATGCTAGGGCTCCGGAAGGCAGAAAAGGGAGTCTTGCTGTCTGAGGAACCTGAGGGCTGGCCCGAGACCCAGGTTTGCCTTTACTCATTGTGAGTGACAGACCACTGGGGGCTAGCCTCGTGCGGCCCTGGTTCCCCCATGCTCTCTGGACTCCAAGCTCCCTCTCCATCTGCTGCTCCCAGGCCAGGGGACTCGGGCTCACGGTGCTCCCGGTGGCCAGTGCTGCCTCTTGGCTCCAGCCCCTCCTTGCTCCCTGCCCCAGACCTAAATCCACCGCTTTGTGGCACGGATGCCCATGGCAGCTGGTGCAGCACCGGGAGGGTCCCGGCTGGTGGAGGCAGAAGGAACCCATCCCCCGGGGTTGCATTTCCTGCTCTTCTGGGCCTGTGGCCAGAGAGTCTCCACAGAGCCTCAGTCTGTGCAGCCGGAAAGGGGTTAGGAGAACAGGAGCACCAGGAAAGGAGTTCCACAATGAATAAGTGAATGGCTTTGAATGAGTGAAAGGGAGTGTGAGGGGAGCGGGTATGAGTGTGACACTCCTGCCCCTGGGCCCTGCTGTGGGGCTCCTCCATGGGCTCTTGGCTGTGCCTGCCTAACGAGTTCTTGCCACCCCGCCCTCAGCCTGGTGGACCCTGACCTCTGACTGTGCCTGTCCCAGGGAGGGCTGCCTGTCCCTTGGTGGCTACCGAGGGCTTGGGCCTTAAGGTCCATAGGAGCCGGCCTGGCTGCCCATACCCCCCTACCCCATCCCTTCAGCCGTACTGGAGCACTGGCCTCTCAGCCCCCCACTTCCCCTCTCAAGGTAACCCCTCGAAAACACCCCTTGGTGTCCCCCAACCCTGTGACCCAGCTGCCCCATTCCAGACGTCTAGACATCCGTTCATTTACTCGTTCATTTGTCCCTAGCCTGTCAGACTCTATTTGGAGCCAGGCAAATACAGGGATGTGATCCTTGCCCTCCTGAGTTGATAGGATCAAATGCTTTAAAGGACAGGTGGTCCCAGAGCCAAAAACAGAAGCCCAGCCAGAGGGTGGGCACGCTGTCCACACACCCTGCTTCTCCGCAAACCGTCACCGGAGCGTGTGGGCCCGGCCGGGTGTTGTGTGCTGCAGTTTCTTCTTTTGTCGCTGTATTTTAAACACTTTGCACATCGGGAACTATTCTTGTGCAATCATGGGTTTACTGGTGTACGTGGAATCCCTTCCTGAGGATTCGCCATCGTTTATTTATCCGAACTTGCCTCAGCTTCTCAAGTTATCCATGGTCTGGTGGCCGGCCCCCCGGGAGGGGCTCTCAGCCTGTGCCCCCGCTGTCCTCACTGTAGGCCTGGCCACAGGCACCCTGTCCCCACTGCAAAGGCGGCAGGCCCTGATGCCCACCCCCTCCCAACATTTCATGGGTGGGCTCTGCAAGTCCTAAAATCTGCTTCTGGGCTTTGATCAGGATTCTGACTCTGGGGATGGCCTTTGTGCATCTGGATTTCTGGCTGCCTCTCTTCTGCCCCCTTCACACACCTCTGCCTTCACCCTGCAGCGTCCTGACAGTCCTGTCTCCCCATGGGCCCGCTGCCTTGCTCTGCTCAGAGGGTGGAGGATGGGCCATGCGGCACCATCCTACAGGCTTGACACCCCCCACCCCACCCCCGCCAAAGACTGGGCAGCCAGGCCCAGGAGGTACAGCTGAAAGGCCGGACTATGGGCAGACCTTCTGGAGGGGCCATGGAAGGTGCTGTCTGGGCAAAGGCCAGGGGCTTGGGTTGGCTCAGGCGGGCTGGGCAGATTACGAGCCCTGTCGGGGCCCAGGCACATGGAGCTGGGCCAGCAGTGATGCGGGGAGCCCGAGTGGAAAGTCTGGGTTGTCAGGAGCTGACCCAGCTTTGTTCAAGCAGCCCACCCAGCTCCCTGGGTGTGCTCCTCTGCTCTCTGGTCAGCACCTAGGCGTTCCCAACCGACCATCACAGGTCACACTCCGCATAATTGAAGTTCTACAGAATGTTGGTGGCGACTGAGCAAGGGTTTCGCGGTCAAGCAAATTTGGGACTGGCTGGGTTAGGTGGCACGGGCAGATCTCCTTTACCGCAGGGTGTCTGGGGGCCTCGGGTTTGCAAACAGATCGGGTAGGGCCTCTGAAGGACACCCCTATGCGACATACTTCGGGCACTGGTGTGCCCAGAAACTGTTTTGGGTAACAGTGGCTGAGATTTCTCAGAGGGCCTGGGAGGGAGACCTTCGGGCCCCCAGTAAGGGATCCAGGGATGGGCCGGCCATCCTACACAAACCCTGCAGCCACAGCACCTGGTGGGTGGAGGGACCACACTTCTCCTGGCAGTGTGAGGCAATGTGCAAATTTAACCTTTGGGTTTATGACTCTATTTCTTTGCAGCAAATGTCACGGGAAATGTCAGACTGAGGCTGAAGCTAGTGAAGGGCCCATCGAGGAAGGGGGTGGAGTGCCGAGGGGCTCAGGCCAAGGCAGGGTTCTGGGCCCCTCACCTCCTCCAGGGAGCCTTCTCGGATTGCCCCTCTCTTGCCTCGTCCCAGCGCTGTGTCCTCCATCTGTCCCAACTATTGTGACCTTGTTGAGATGTTGCCTTTATTCACCTCCTGCCAGGGCCCAGATGGGGCGGGCTCAGAGACCTGCCAGAAGTCTCCCCATCCCAAGTCTGGGCAGGCATTGCATTAGCCTGTGCAGCGCCGGCTCGCTGTGTGACCTTGGGCAGCACCCGCCCTTTCCTGGTCACCAGAGGCTTCATCCGTAATCCACGGCTGTTGACCAGAGGTGGTGCTTCTGGCTCAGTGCCTTCGTGGGTGGGAAAACGCTTGAGCCTGAGGTGTGTAGGGTGCTGGACTCTGGGGGAGAGAGGTGGGGGCTAGGTGGCTGGCTCCTGGTATCGTGTCGCAGCCCCAAGCACACAGTTGGTGCTGTGTAAAGAGCAAGGGTCAGTGAGTCAACATGGAAGGTGAGGTGGTGATGGGGGGCACAAGACCATCCGGGAATCCAGAGTCCCCCAGACTCTCTTGCCTCCCCACCCACACACCAAGGCCAGTTCTGAGGCCCTGCTTGGCCTGTCACTGAGTTCTGCTGTGGCCCTCAGGTCCCAGTGATTGCTTAGCAAGCATTTACTGCCTCCCTGCTGTATGCCAGGCCCCTAGGCTGTCCCCCACCCAGCAGTTCCACATATATTTTCCCTGCATGTGTAGCTGGACTTCAGTGGAATCACAAGTCCCCCAGATCCAGTCGGTCTGGTGCTGATCATCCCTGTACCCCCTGCCCCTCCAGTCCCAATATCTACCCACCAAGGCCCAGGGTCCTGGCTGCCTCCCATCTCCAAAGGCCCGTCCAGGATCAGGTTGTGTTCCAGGGAAATCCATTCCCTTTTATGCCTCAGTGAGGGCCTGCTGCGGACTGGTCCCCGCCCAGGTCCATGGTCACAGACGCCCACAGCTGCCTGCCTGCCATCTTGTCCTCCCTTGAGGTTCTGAGATGCTTTCCTAAAACATGTGGCCTGCCAGCCAGGCCCCCTCCTGCTTAAACTCTCCCATGTCTTACCCCAGGAGGGGCCCCCATTATTTTCAGGGCCTGGGCCAAGGAGTTTCCTTTGGGAACCTCCTCTTCCACCCCCACGAGAGGAGGCCTCCAGCTCCCTGGTCTCAGCACCTGCCATGCACACCTGTGCCTGCCTTCCCATCTCCACAGCCCTGAGTCCAGCTGAGGCCTGGCACTGGGACACAGGAAGTGAGCTCCCAGGTGACGCAGGAGCTGGCAGTCCTGGCCCCCGGGGATGGCTGCCAGTCGTCAGGGGCAGCCCAGCTGTCCCAGGTGGCTGCAAGAAGGCGGCCCCTCTCCAGGACTCAGATGACCAAAGGCATAGCTCTAAAGAGAGACAGAGATGCCATCCGATGGGGGAAGCCCTCCAGGTAAAGCCTGGGCAGGCAGTGTCTGGCCTTGGGACCCTCCTGGCTTTAGCCCAGAGCCAGCTGAGCACCTGGGTATGTCAGTCACCTTCTGAGTCTTTCTGTCACACAGGAAACTCTGAAGGGGGAATCAGTGTTGAATGCAGCCCACAAGGCCCAGCCCCTTATGGGAGCTTGATGGTCCTATTCAGGTGGGACCCGCTGCCCTAGGCTGGAACTTCCTATGGAGATGGAGGTTGGTGATGGTACATCCAGGGCCCTCAGTGGGTCATGGGGTCCCCACCTTCCAGGGGGGGATAACAGGACGTTATCAAGTCTTACAGCTGCCCTCCCCTGAGGGGGGTGGTATATGGTGGAACTTGGGCAGCAGGGTAAAGAAGCATGTGTGGGCCACTGTGATTCCTGGAGCAGAAGACTCAGTTGAGCCGTGGAAGCACAGAGCAGGAACCCCTGTCTGGGCCTGCCACTCCCCCCATCAGTCCTCCTGCCATGAGGGTCTTTGCTGCCTGTCCCAAAGGGAGTCTGTGACTTATCCATTCATGCCATGGGGAGCCAAGTGAGGAATAGGGTTGGGACGCCATTCCTCACTTGGTGGTGTGCTGGGGATGGGATGTGCAAAAGTCCAGGCAGGGCCAGTGGCAGAGGAGTCTGGAGGGGCATCTGGGGCCCCCAGAAGGTGAGTAGTCTCCAAGTCCCACCCTGGGGCAGGTGGGCACTGGTCCTGGTCACCCCATACCGACTCAGAAGGAAATTCAAGGTCCCTCTACCTTCACAATGTGGAGACTTCTGCCCCTACAGTTCACCTTGCAGCAGCTTTGTGTTATGATGGAAGGGGTGTCGTGTGGTCTTTGGGCGGGGTGGAGTGCAGGCAGCCAGAGGTTGGGCCATCTGCCCCCCTAGGTTTGGCTACCAGCCTGAAAGCACCTTCCATCCCCAGCAATGTAGCTGGAAGCAGAATTACAGAGAAAGGCTAGTCCTGGCCAGCCACCAGAATGGGCTGGGCACATCTTCGCAGTCTTGGGGGGGCCGTGGGCCCCACTGGATGCTCACACCCAGCTCTCCCACCTGCTTCCACAGGCCTTCACCTGCCACCACAGCACACCCCAGCCAGGAACTGGGAGTGGGCCCTGATGCTCTGCCCTGCCCTCACCCTTCCCAGAGCCCGGCCCCATGCTTCTCGCAGCTCTCTACTGTCCACTTCCCTCAGCCCCCCTGCTCGAGGCCTCCATGGTCTCCCAGGACACATTCAGCCCCCTCCTTGTCCTTAGAGAGCACAGTGCTGCCTAGTCACAGCCCTGCCCAGCCCTCACCCCCAGGATCCATGGGGCCTCCCAAGGAATGAGGCTGTGTGAGGCAGTGGCCTATGAGCCTGGTGGGAATTGGGCTCTTAGGTTTCCTTGGGGGCTGAGGCCAAGATCCCCAGGGCCATCTGAGGAAGATGCAGGACTGTCACTCTCTCCCTGGCAGTGAGCACTGTTTAGCCCATGGCATGGGTGACAGGGATGATGGAGGAGCTGAGGGGGACCCTGGGATGTGGTTCTGGAGTATGGCCTGGCAACTGGTCCCCCAGCATCCCCTGGGCAGAGCCCTCCCCACCCTCCAGGGGATTAGCCAGGTACCAAGATGTACCCTGTGAGGGGCACCTGGGTGGCTCAGTGGGTTAAAGCCTCTGCCTTCGGCTCAGGTCATGATCCCAGGGTCCTGGGATCAAGCCCCGCATCGGGCTCTCTGCTCAGCAGGGAGCCTGCTTCCTCCCCTCTCTCTCTGCCTGCCTCTCTGCCTACTTGTGATCTCTGTCTGTCAAATAAATAAATAAAATCTTAAAAAAAAAAAAAAAAAAAAAGATGTATCCTGGGAGTGGGGGCTGGTCCTGGGCAGGTCCCAGAGGGTCACTTGTCTTTCCATTCTCTTGGTGAAGTGTTTTCTAGCCTTTAGTTTCAGGCCAGCCCTGTGTTAGGCAGCAGGGACCCCTAGATTCTTGCCATGCATTCTGCCCCCCAAGGCCCCTCAGGTCCCAGGAAGATACCCCAAAGTCCATGAGGGTCCCAGGAGAAAGAAGTGCTAGTGGGGGCGCAGTGAGGACTCTGAAGGCTAGGCCTCCGCCCTGAGGTCACACTGGCCCTGGGTCTTAAAGAGACATTAGAGCTATTGGTCTAGGTTGGGGGAGCTCCTAGGGGGAGCAGAAGACAGGAAACTCTGGGACAGCGGACTCCAGGCCGGGTGGCTGGGACTGCTGAGCTGGGCCTAGACTTTTGGCAGGAGGAGGAGGAGATGGGAGTTAGGTGAGGAGCTTGTGGGGGCCAAGAGGGGAGCCGAGAGGGGGGTCTGGGGGGGATCTAAGGCTGGAAAGATAGGGTGGAGTGGACAGTGGCCTGCCCCTCCCCCGCCCAGCCCCAGTGGGAGGCCAGCCCCCGCTCTCTGTGCTCCCGGCCATATGACACGTGGCCACTGCACACCGGTCGTGTCCAGGCTGTCTTTCATCTCCCTGCCTCAGCCCCAATTTATGTCAGGCAGAGGCTGACACGGGGACAGGTGTGACAAGTGTCTGGCTTCCTGTTCGAAAATTGGCAAAAGAAAAACTCTCCCCATAAAGATATTCCATCTACATACCTCCTGGATGTCACCGAGAGGACCCATCACGGCTGAGACAGATGGTGGCCCTAATGGACTCCATTCTTTACCTGCTGCTGGAGCCATGGCCCAGTCCCCAGGGTGGCCCAGGGTGGATGGTGGCAGTGTGTGTGTGTGTGTGTGTGTGTGCACATGCACATCAGGGTCCCCGTAGAGCCCTTCCCAGTGCCGTGGCTGACTCTTTCTCCACTCCAGATCACAGGAAGCCTGAGAGAGGCATGACCCTCCTCATCAGAGACAAGGGGACCCCGGCGGATGGGGGGTTGCAGTATGTTCCTAGAGCAGGTGGTGGCAATTAGGGAGTGAGGGGCTGAAGACCTTCCCCCTCAGGCCCTGCCTGGTGGCCAACACCAGCACCGCTAAGTGCACTATCCCCACATTTCCCCGAGGCCCAGGTGGGATCAAGACTGGCTTGGCATGTCACTCACGCGAGAACCCTCAGGCCTAGCTGATGCTTTTCCCCCCGCCATGTAACCCTTAGTGAGAACCCATGAGCGGTGACCCTGGCCAGTCTCTAGGGCTCACTCTGCTTATTTACCTGCTCCCTTTAGTGGCCCCATCAGAGTCGAGTCCAGCATTGGGGACAGGACTGAATGTGATTGTGGTGCCAGAGGAGAACATGTTGGGAAGGCCTCCAAGGACTGGCATGATGGGACTCTGAGGAGAAGAGCCCTTCTAGGGGAATGTGTTGGGAATAGGGCAGGCATTCTGGAAAGGGGGACTGTCTGAGCAAAGGCACAACCGAGCATGCCCTTTCTAGCTGTGACTTGAGCTCCCTTCTGTCAGGTGGGGACGGTGGCTCCCTGCCAGGGGTGACATACAGCATTCCTGAGATGATCCCACAGGTGAGCCAGGCATTTCCAGTGTACCTGCTGTATACCAGCCCTGTGTGGGCTGTGTGGTCTCTCCATTCCCTGTGAGATTATCCCCATTCTCCAGGTGATGGAACAGAGCCCAAGAGGTTGGAAGGCCTACCTGAGTCCCCAGGGAGGCAGAGTGGGCACCAAAGCCCTGGCCTTCTCCAGCCATCCCACAGGGCCAGCTGTGGTCGGCAGGGACCCCATGGCATGGGGAGGTCTTGCAAGGGGGCTCCCCCTGACAGAGGACTTCCTCACTCACCCTTCTCAGGGCAGGGCTGCCCCATCCAGCGTTGGCACAGGAGACCATACAAACCAAACTGAAAATGTTCCTGATTTTACTGGTTCGTGTGTGTTGGAAAAAATCTGGGAAGACATATCAGAGATGTAAGAAAGAAGTTGTATTAGTCAGCTCAGGCTGTCATAACAAAATACTGCAGACTGGGTGGCTTAAACAACAGAAATTTATTTGCTCACAGTTCCGGAGGCGGGCAGTCTGAGATCGGGGAGCCAGCGCGGTCCAGTTCTGGTGAGAACTTTCTTCCTGGCTTGCAGATGGCCACCTTCTCGCCATGTCCCCATGCAGAGATAGTGAAAACAAGTCCTCCAGTATCTCTTCTTATAAGGGCCCTCATTCTATCATGGGGGCCCCACCCACATGACCTCCTCAGGGTTCCCTTCTCTCAAGGCCCCTCTTCCAAATGCCATCACACTGGGGGTTTGGGCTTCAACATAGGAATCTGGGGGAGACAAAAACCTTTCTGTAATACAGGTGAAATTGGCATTGGCTTCCAGGTGCTATTGCCCTGCCCCTATGGGGACGTGGGTACCCCATAGACTCTCCTGGGGACTCTCCAAACACATCCTTGGGGAACGCTGTCCCCAAGCCTCACAGAGTCTGCAACTTTCCTGTCTGTAGTGGTGGACATTTCTTACACTCCTATGTGACAAACATTTATGGTGTGTGCTGGTCACCAGCTGTGGCTCCTGTCCCTGTGGAGCCCACAGCCCAGAGCACAGCTCATTGAGGGGCTCGACAGAAGGAAGCAAGCACCTGCTAAGCGGGGTGCATGGTGAAATGGGTGCGCCCTGGCAGTGCACGGAGGTGGGGGGTGGTATCAGGAACCCTGAGTCCACCAAATGCCTCTAGCCCTGGGGATTTGTCAGGTTTTCAGACCCAAGCTCTCCAGTTCACAGCTGATCAAGCCAGACCTGAGAGTCAAGGTCCCTGGTGTCTGGTGTCTGGGCTGAGCTGGGCAACATGGCGGAGCTTAGGCGGTGCCCCAGCCTCTCAGACCTGTAACTTCCGCGCTGGGGGTGGCAGGGAGGCAGCTGGGGAGAAACAGGAGCGCGGAGAGGTGGGCACAGCCTGGTTTCCTGCAGCCTGGCCTGGGAGGGAGCGTTGAGCCGGGGGAGGAGGGAGTGAAGATGGGGGCAGGGCTTGGGCTTTCAGGGGCTCCTCCCCCAACCTGACCCTTCTTTGGCGTCAAGTGGGGTAGGCTGGGCCTCTTGGGAGCCTCCGGCAGGTATTGGAGGTGGGGAGAGGCCAAGCGGGAGCACCTGCCCGTACCCCTCCCAGGTCTCAGGGGCAGGTGCTGGGGAATAAGGCCGCCCTACCTAGCCCCCGCCCCCCAGGCAGCCAACCCCCTTCCACACGCCAGCTCCTGGCGCATCAACCTCAGGAAGTAGCCGAAATACACTGACCTGCTTTTCCAGGAGGCGGCGGCGCCTGGTCCTCCCACCCTCACTGGTGAGAAGCCGCCAACAATTTCCATCCCAAATTGATTTCAAATAAGGAAGAGTTATCACACACAATCATATAGGAATAATTTATCACTCGTTAATAAAAGAGCAATTACTTATTCACGTCGCCCCTGCCTGTGTGCCACGGGTTCGGTGGCAGAAACGCAACTGGGGCTCTTGAAGCTGAGGAAAGCCTGTTTGCGCTCAGCCAAGGTCAGGGCAAGCCCTCCCCGAGGCCACAGACTCCCACTCCTGAGGCCCCATGTGCACACAGCCCCCTGCCAGGTTTATCTGCTGGGCTCCCTGCTCTTGGGGGGCCCTCAGTCTGAGGTGGGGGGGGGGTCTCATGTCTGTGAACTGGGCAGAGATGAGAAGGAGATGGGGTGGGCCTTTGTCCAGATGTGGGAGGCCTGAGCACTCAGCTGAATATTCAGGCCAGAAGCTGTCCCATCAAGTGTACTTAGGAGATGGGGGTTACACTTTATTTTCTCTTTTTTATTTCTAATTCTGAGATTTCAGCACCAAATATGCAGTCATTTTGAAAAGATAAAATGGTCAACCATATCTTGCTCAAAGTTAAAACCTGCACCCAGTCCTTTAGGGCTAGTCTGAGAATTGGCTTGCTCTGCCCCAGCCCCTGTTAAAGGGGCTCCTTAAAGGCAGCCACTGTTGCTCTGTTCCCTGTTTTTCCAAGTGGTTGTCTTCACCACCATTAGTCATAGTGTTTTCCAACCGAAGTCACATAAATGCACTTCACCACCCCACCACAGGTTGGAGGAGCCCGGGGTACTTTGGTGACCCTTCTGCTCTTGTATGGCCTTTGGTTTCCCTGGAGTTTACAGTTGACTTTGTCTTTTCCCCTATGTCCCATCTACTACCCTCATGTGCCTTCTCTTTCCACCTCAGGTGTTCTACTGGGTGTCTCATTTAACTCCAGGGAGGTCTGACCCCAGGCCTTGCTGTCTTGCTGTCCCCACATGGACCAGGCATGCTGTGGTTTACTCATAACTGCCCAGGACTGCCATTATCACCCAATGTTTCCTGGGCCCCACATTTTCCTCTTTCTGGGTTTATATCCTAGCTCTAGCTGAAGCACCTCCCCAACTAACTCTCTAAGGAATTCACTGTGAAGAATCATTCTGTGAGTCCTCATATATTAGCAAACCTATTCCATGTTGAAAATAATGTCCCAGGGCACCTGGGAGGTTCAGTAGTTAAGCATCTGCCTTCAGCTCAGGTCATGATCCCAGGGTCCTGGGATCAAGCCCCACACTGGGTTCCCTACTTGGCAGGAAGCCTGCTTCTCACTTTCCCTCTGCTTGTGTTCCCTCTCTTGCTGTGTCTTTCTCTGTCAAATAAATAAATAAAATATTAAAAAAAAAGAAAGAAAGAAAGAAGAAAAGAAAGTCCCTCAGAATTTTGAAACCATTGCCATTTTGTTATCTTCTTGGCATCCAGTGTTCTGTAGAGAGGTCTTATGCCACATTGTTTTTCCCTTGGGAGCTTCAGACCTCTTTTGACCCCTGGGGGACTGAAATCACATTGTGAATGTCATCTGTTATGCTAGACACTTGCCCAGTGGAGGGCTGGGTCTTCAGCTTTGGGAGATTTTCTGGTATTATTTCTTTGATAACTTTTTTCTCCTCTATTTTCTCTGATATTTGACCTATATTTGTCTTCTGAATCTCGTCAATTTTTTTTTCTTTCTTTCTCTTTCTGTTTTCCTTTCTAGAAGACTTCCTTGACCTTGTTTTCCAACTCTTCTATTGATTTCTTTTTTTTTTTTTTTAGTAATTTTAGTAATTCTATTTTTAACTTCCAGTTACTCTTCTTGTTTTCTCAGAGCTCCTTATTCATAGCACCCTGTTCTTGTTTTAAATCTCCTTCTATCCCTGAGAGGACATTGATTAGATTTTTCCCCTGACTTTTATCTATTCCCTGTACTGTCTCTGCTTCCTCTACAGTTGTTTTCCCTATTGTCTGCCTTCAAGTTTTTTCCAGGTCCCTGGTTTTCTGGTCGTATGTTCTAGGGAAGCACTGCTAAGAGCAGGGCTTATAAACTGGCAGGTTTGGGGTGATCAGGAAGGGGCTACCCTGAGCACCCCCAGAAGCCCACGATGGAGTCCCTTTCTCTGGATGTTTCTCCAGGGGAGCAGCCCCATTTCCCTGGTCCTTGCCCTTCTTAACACGTACTTCATCATCATCATCTTGGCTCTTGAGGAGGGGGGATGACCACTTGTCTGTAACACAGGTGGTGGGTGGGCAAGGAGGAAAACCACCAAGGAAAACCACCAAGGAGGAAAATCTCAAGGAACCACCAGTGTTCCTTGAGAAGCAGCAAGAACTTGAGGCCACGCTGAGCAAGGTAGGGTTCTCTCATGACTCAAGTTGGGCTGCACAGGCCTGTCTGGGAGCCTCCTCACTCCACTGAGGCTGAGCCTGAAGCTGGGGATGGAATGGTGGCTCTAGGCAAGCTTACAGTGTACAGCCTCGCCGCTGGGCCCACCACCCATACCTTCCTCCTACTTGGATGCCACCTCTCCTGGACAAAGCAAGACCGTCTGGCCAGGCTACCAATCACGATGTCTCTGGGATGCCACCTCTGAGCTATAGGCCTCACCACCGTGGGTTCCTCACCTGAGATGGGACTTGACCGAAGGTCCTCTGGGGAGGCAGGACACCAGCCACAGAGCTGGAGGCATCTCAGGGTCCCGGAAAGGCTGGTGCTAGCCTGTTGTCCTCCCCAGATCTCACGGTGTTGAGACAGACCCAGAGCTGGCCAGCCGCTTCCACAGCCACTACCCAAAGGGGTACAGAGCCCTCATTCTGAGCCTGGGACTACCAGACCCCAGAGCCCACTAGCTCAGGGAACAACAGGCTTGGGCTGAGAATGAGGGGCGTGGGGGCCAAGTTGCTCAGAGCGTGGGGGTGTGCTCAGCAGCTGGCCTCTCAGGGGTTCTGAGATCCTGTCCCCTGGCTTCAGCTGGTACACATGATCAGCTCACCTCACTAGGCTTCAGTGCCCTTGTCTGGAAGTGGGGTCAATGGTCATCCCCTTGCTGTGCTGTGGGATGTCATGAGACCTCAGGGAGTCTGTGCCTTGAGCAGTCCTGGGAGACAGGGAAGCCAAGGGCTCTATCTCTCCCCTCTTCCTCCCTGTCACCTGGTACAGGCCCTGTGTAGACTGACTTGGCCAAGGCACTGAAGCTGGAATGGGCATCCTTGGGCTACAACCCTCCTCAGGGGTGTCTGGTGCCCACCTCACACTGTCCCGCTGCTCACCTACTTCTGGGGCTCCCCACCCTTGTGCGAGGCTGGTTGCACTCCAGCCTGGCCTCAGGTTGGTCCCAGGCTGCTTCTGAACTGTCTGCGGTCTGAGGGACTTGCCCATGACTGGTGTGATGACGATGATAGTGTTATCGGTGACAAGGATCATGGACCTCCGGGCATCTGGGTGGCTCAGTTGGTTAGGTGACAGCCTTCGGCTCAGGTCATGATCCTGGAGTCCCAGGATCAAGTCCTGCATCCAGCCCCCTGCTCAGTGGGGAGCCTGCTTCTCCTCTGACCCTCTCCCTTCTTTCACACTCGTTCTCTCTCTCATTCTCTCTGAAATAAATCAAATCTTAAAAAAAAAAAAAAAAAAAAAAAGATCATAGACCTCCATGACCGACTTTCCATTCAAGATTCTGGCCAGAGGTCCACAAAATGGTCTAGGAAGCCTGCTTGCAAGAAGGCCCCTACACTCTGTGCCTCTCTCCTTTTCTTGACGGACTCATCCCACCTGTACTTTTTCTTTGTTCTCAGATGGGAAGATTATGTCAGCTGAGGCCTGGACCTTGTCATCCTGAGAAGTGCCTCAAACCTGACCTGCCATGTCCCCTCCTCCCAGCCCAAGTGGACAGGCTGATGGTAGTGGGCCAGTGGGTTGGCCTCCGTGTGACCTGGCCACAGAGCCCCTAGAGGAGGGCACAGGGATTGGCATGGAGGGGGTTGTAGCCCAGAGACTCCAAGATCACCTCCCAAGATTGTCTTCCCGCAGCACAAGCAGGTGCCATGTGGATCAGTGCCTCCTCCCCCCACCACCCCAGACCCTGAGGACATCCTCCTCTACAGCCGGCTTTGTCCGAGTGTGTTGTAAGCGTCCTCTTTAACGCGTGTTTGATCACCAGTCCCTCAAAGGCCTCTTTAGCAAAATCATTGTGTTTCTTTTGACCTACACACCATTTGGGGGTCACCTTCCCTCCAGCCCCGTGAGAGGGGCTCTGTCCATCCCAGCAATGTGGTCTCAGCAAGACAGTGGCCTTCTCTGACCTTTGGTTTACTTTTCGTTAGGTGGGCGGGGGGGCAGGGTTTCAAGTGACCTCTGTAGGACCACCATGAGGGTGAGAGTGGCAGTACCCACAGGCATCAGGTACTCTGCGTACTCCAATCACAAGCCAGGTTGGCAGACTGTCTCTCTAAAGGGCCAGATCCCGAACAATGCCAGCTCTGTGGGCCACACCACGTGTGGGGACTACTCCACTAAGCTGTGGGGACGCTAGAGCAGCACAGTAAGCACCCAGGTATGGCCGTATGCTGATAACCTGTTATTTACAAAGATAGGTGGTGGCTGGTAGGCTGGTTTGCCAGATGCTGATGGAAGAGGAGGCATGAGGACCCACTGGCTCAGACCGGGGCTTCACTCTGGTCACCTGGACACAGTGCCCTGGCCAGTGGTGACCCAAATGGGAGCATCTCGTCACTGCCTCTGGAAACACTTGTCCCCTGAAAAGGGCCAGACCCTGTGGCCCTTCCCACTTGTCTCTGTCCAGAGGTCCTCGCCAGCCCCCACTGGGCCTCTCCATGGCCTCAGCAGGTGCTGCCCCCGACCTCACCACCCCAGTTCAGTTACAAAGCCCCTAAGCACCCTTGATTCTTTACCTCCCTTCCCGAGGCCTGACTGCCCTGTTCAGAGTGTTTGCAAGAGCTCAGCTGTCCTGGGACAGTTCAGGTAGGCGGCAATCCAGCTCTGCACCACCACCCCCCCCAAACGGGACTAGGGCTGATCAGAGACAGATAGCCAAGGGGCGGAACTGGTGGATCCCAGGAGGCGAGGGGCTGCACGCCCCCCGAGACCTGCACTTGTCACCTCGTAGAAGAATGAACCCCAGTCATACAGAGGCCACCGGCCTGCCTTGCCCGTGATGTTTGACAAATGCCCAGGCTCCTGAGCAGGTGGGGACGCACCCTCCAGTCTAGTCCCACTCTGGCCTCATCACAGCAGCTCTCTGCTATATGGCCAACTCACCCACTGTGCCCTGACCCACCCAGGCCCTGGCAGCCGAAGGCCCAGAAGTGTACGCCTGTTGTGTGTTCCTGTAGCGTGCACCCCAAGTGTGTGTTCCCATAGCGTGTGCCCACGGTGGGTGTTACTCTTGTACGCACCCCTGGTGTGCATTCTGACAAGTGTACCCAAGAGTGCACTCCTGCACTGTGTCTGCCTGTTGGAGGCTCTATCAGTCCCCTCTCCCCTCTCTGGGCCTCACAGGGACGGTAAACTTTGGGAAGGTATCAGATAGATGCAGGGTCCTGGGAGGAGGTGAGGTGTATTGGGGTGGGGCTGGGCGCCCAGTTCTGGGTGAGAGCTGGCAGGGGGAAGGGGTCAGGGAGGGCAGATGGGCATGGTGGCAGGTACGTGGCAGGGCAGGTCCCAGGCCCCAACCCTGGGAGAGCCCCATTCCTGAACTGCGCCCCCTGCCGGGGCAGACCAGGGCCATATTGGCCCCCGGCTGATACCTCATTCACATCCTCCGGGACTCGAGCCCACGCTGGCCACCAGATTGAATGAGCTGAGAGGCCAACTGATGAGAGGTTGTGGAAACAGATTCTCCAGGTAATTGGGCAATGGGTGTTTGTTGGTGGTCTCGATGGAGGGGGTAGGGGATGCCCACCTGCGAAGGAGAGGTTGCTGTCTGAATCCCTTCAGTGGGGGGAGGGAGTCCTGCATGCTGGGTGGGTTTTCAGGTAAACAGAGCCTCCAGAGGCCGACATCATCAGCCTCCGGTGTGGGGCTCCCTGGGGCAGGGGCCAAGAGAGGTGGGCTTCAGATGGAAACATAGGATGAGCTTCCAGAGCCCTCAGTTCCAGCAGGCCAGCCTTGACCAAGGATGGATTCCTAAGGCATGATTACAGGGCCCAGGATCCCACCCATCGGAGGGTCTGCCTGGATGCTCACCTTGGCAGTGGGCTCTGGTGCCCCTCCCTGGTGTCCCCCTGATGTCTGGAGCCAGGGCGGGATTCCATGGTCCCTTAAATTCCCATTGTGGCACATGCCGTGCAGCAGGGTGACTCCCTATGGTCAGCATTATAAGCCCGGGACTGGTCTCACGCTGACAGCATCCAATGGGGCCCCTGTCGTGCGGGATCCCCTCGGGGACATACCCTTAATGCAAGCTGTGCACCCAAGACCTCAAGCTCTCAGGTGGACCGGCCCCTCCCCTGGCAGCCTTGGTTTCTTGCCTTTGAAAGGGACCCAGGGCGCTCCCAGGTGCTGTGTCAGCTGGAAATTTTAAGGGGGAACGTAGCTTGTGTTCGGAGGTGGGGGTAATGGGAAGGTGGGGAGGGGGAGCTTCAACTCCCTACTGCCACGAAAGCCCTTTTAGTGATTAGACACCATGGGGCTGGGAATCCTATTAGTCCTGGTTCTGTGAGCAAGTGCTTTCCCCTACCAAACCTCATTTTCACCCCCCTGTAAGATAGGAAAACAAAATAGCCTCCTAGGTGGATTCAGTAGACCTCTGTCGGCCCTCCATCCACCTGGGTGCTGGGTGCATTCAGGAGGCTGCTCCTGCTCGCTTGGCCTACGCTGGGCCTCAGTTTCCCCACTGCATGCAGCTTGGCATGCTGGAACTGCTCAGCCCTGGGTCCAGTGCCCTCCTTCCCTGACAGGTGACCTTGCCTGTTATCGAGCTGGCCTGCCCCTGCAGCTACTGCCCCGAGAAGATCAATAAGGAGTGGGGCCTTGAGGGGCATGACTGCCAGTGGGGGCTGGCAGCCATACCCCTGGGAGAGGCAGGCCCTTTCACGGGTGGGCTGCCCCTCTCCTCCCCCCGCCCCCCGGAGCCAAGGAAGGGGGCAGGGAAACGCCAAGGGCATGCACATGGTCTAGAAGTTGGGAGGTGAATGTGAGCGAGGAGTGAAGACTGAGGAGGGGACCAATGGACAGTGGGGGGTGAGCCCATCACTGGTGGAGGGCTGGCAGGGCTGGGGAACAGGCACGGGACAGGAAAGAGGGAGTACAGCACTGCTGGGGTGCCCTGACCCTCTACGATGTGTCAATGCCACCAGCCCCCCACCCCCTCCCAGAGCTATTTCTGGCCTTGGTGTGCTGAGCTGTGGCCTCTCGTTCTGCCGTGTAACTGCGGTCTGTGACGTGACCCTTCTGGGGACGTTCTTGGTGCTCGAGAGGGTCCTGAGCTGACCAGTGTCCTGGTTGTGCCCCAGCTGTGTAACCTCCCCTCTCTCAGCTTACTCACCCCAGTCTTCTGGGAGTGAGGGAGGCGGCAAGCAGCCACTCAGAGCCTCCCTGGAGATGTCCCTTCCCAGCCACAGATGGCCCAGGAGGGTGCTATGTACCCCTGGTACCTGCCTACACCCTCGCCGCCTGGGCTCCATCCCTGGCTTGGCTGGATGTGGCCCCTTCTTTTGCCCATCCTTCCTCCTGGACCATCTCCAGGTTGGAGCAATCCGGGGCTTAACTGCTCTCTACCTCAGTCTCCTAATCTGTAAAATGGGCTTGTGATATTATAAAGAAAATGGATTCTTAGGCAGCTCTGACTCATGCCTTCTATGCCAACTTGTAGAATCTCATGCTGCCCCCCTAGAATAGGGTGTTTCTGCCACCCTATTGCCACAGGGAGATCCAAGGGCACTGAGCAAACAAGGTGGCCAGTCCTGTGCTGTATCTATGACCTCATGGGGTGGGGGCAGCAGGCGGCAGCAGAAGGGTCCCCGAGGACCTGGGGCTAGGGGACCCCCGAGAGAAGTAAAGGCAAGGAAGCAGAGACCTCCCCTATACCTATAGCCTCTGGCAATCTCCGCTCCCAAGCTGCTGACCTCAGCAGCTGCCCGTCCGCCCACCCACTGGCTCCTGCGGCTGCTGGTGAGTCCCCAGAAGTCTCCCGCCCCTCCTGGCTCCTCTCCCTACTCCTCCCCTTCCTTCCCCCCACACCCTGCAGTGCCCATGAAGGAGAACCTGGGCCCTTTGCTGCCCCAGCACAGGGGCAGCAATGTAGGTGCTCTTTGGGACCACACCCCAGACCTGATGGGATTTAGGCCACACGGCCTCGTTAGTGGTCATTCCTGCTTTGTCCAGCTGCCCTAGTGGGAGAGGCCCTGAGCAGAAGCCAGTCACTGCCTCCCCCCCACAGCCTCCCAGGCAGAAATGGCCAGTCCTTCCCCAGTGGTGGCCTTTGTGCCATCAGCACAGCTCCTGAGGCAGAACTGAGCTAAAGGGGGAGTCCCTCCCATGAACCCTTGGGTAGGGCACTGGAGAAGCCCCCTAACCTGACAGGGCCATTCTGAGGTGAGGACTAAGGAAAAGAGGAGGCCCGAGTCAGCCCCAAGGAAGTCAGGAAAAGGACCGGCTCCAGTCTGTGCGAGGCTCAGGGGGCCAGGCGGCCTGGTGCGGGAGTGTGCCTTTGCTGTGAGTGAACCGGGGCTGGGGCAGGGCTGTTTCCTTGTCATGTGCTTGGAGGCGAGCTGGTATTGAATGCTCTCTGAGAGCAGGAGCCCAGGGAGGCTGGGTACAAGTGGGAGGTGGGACTGAGGGGATGGGCTAGGAGGACAGGTTAGGGGACAGGATCGGGGGACCAGATGGCAGGGGCACTTTTTAGGGTTCGGAGGGGGTTAGATGAGTGACTGGTTCCAGCCCCTGGGGTGGGGTCAGGGATCACCATCCCGAAACCTGGCAGGGCCTCCTGTGTCCCTAGGGCCCCTGCCGTGAGTAGGAACACAGGCCGCAAAGTTGAGTTTGATTATCTCATAAAAAGATGCCCCCTCTGCTTGCTCAGCGGAGGGGTTGCCATGGAGACCAGCAGGCAGGCCCCAAGGGGGGCCAGACTGGAGCCAATTACCGAGGCTGCAGCAAGAAGCAAGCCCACCACTGGCCGCTGCACTGACAGCACAGCCGTGCAGAGGGACCGACCCTCAGAAGTTGGCTTCCGAAAAGCGGTCAGCTCAGCAGGAATGGAGCCATGTCTGACGCCAGATTCCCAGCAGGGCCGAGCCACACTGCTGCTCTGCCACTTATCCCCATGGCATAGCTCAGCCCTGGAGCCTCGCTTGGGCCATTCCTGGAGTGGGTGTACCCCAAGCACGTGGCTTACAGCCTGCTGGGGGCCTGGGCAGGGGAGGGCTGGAGGCTGGAGGAGCAGCTGGTTCTGGGGAAGTCAGCTGAACCTGACACCAGCCCAGCTCCCAGACCATGGCTTCAGGCCTGCCTGGCAGCGGGGAGGACCAGCTCAGATGGTGGCAAACATGGTTACGACGGGTGGCTGCCCACATAGCCTGCTGGGTGGTGTGGCCCAGTTGGGGTGGCCAGGTGCGGCTGATGACATTGGCATGCCTGTGACGTAGCACGGTTGGTGACGTGGCCCATCCGTGGTGGTGAAGTCCAGAGCCCGGCCTGGTGAGTACCCGGAGCCCCCATCCCACCCCATCCCACGTCTTCCTCTTCCGTGAGTCCTCGGGGACAGGAAGTGCTGTTTTCAGAGCGTAGTGACAGGTGAGACGCTGGGGTAAGAGCTGGCATAATCAGGCCCGACTTCCCTGAGAAGCCCCATCAGGAGAGAGCCTGCAGAGGATGTCAGCAGTTTAAGTAGCACAGGAGGCTGAGGGGCCCTCACAGCCTCCTGGACATGGCCAGCCTGGCGAGGTGTGTCCTGGGTATGGGGAGTTCTATACCAGGCTTGCCTCTCTGGACCCCCCTCCAATCCTTACCGGGCAGTTAACAAACAGCCCCACTGGGGAGGCTGACGGAACACAAGGGACAGATGAGTCCCAGGATGTGGGTGCCTATATCCTGGGGACCAAAGTCCAGGAGGGCAGACTGTTTATGATCATGAAACATGCTGGCCTTGCTATGGCTCTGGGCCTGGGGCATGCATCTGTGCCGGCCCAGATAGGATCCAGTGTGGCGAGGGCCCCAGCGTGAATGGGGGGCCCCAAGTTCACAGGTCTGGGAGGGGGAAGCTGGCCCATGATCCCGTCCTTCCTCCCACCCGGCTCCAGCCCCAGCCCTCAGCCGGCCTCCTGTGTGCGGAATCCTGCTCTGCGCTAACTGCCAAGAAAGGTGTTAGCTGTCAATGCAGGTGTTATCTGTCAACGAAGGTGTTAGCTGATAAGCCATAACCCTCCCAGGGGGATTCACGTTTTAATAGACTTGCTCCTGAAGGAGGAAAGAACCTTCGACATTGGAAGAGGGGGGCTGTAATGGTGGGATGAGAGGCAGTGAGCTTCATATTTGGCTGTGTGGCCCCAGTGGGGAAACCAGGGTGGATGCAGTGCCCCAAGAGTATAGGTCTTTGGTGAGGCCCTGTGTGGGTCTGGCCTGGAGATGGTGGTGGGGCAGAGGGAGGGGGGATGGATAGGAGGAACTGTGCAGGCATCGATTGGTGGGAAGGAGTAAGCTCCTCACCCAGGGAGGAGATCAAGCAGAGAATGAGGCCGAAGGGAGGAGGCTGCAGGAGGAGTTCCATGCCAAGTCAGGATGTGTGGAGGAGGGAGCAGCCTGCCTGGAGGGGGCTTATGGGGCGGGCAGGGCTGCACCTGCCTGGCTCCCTTGCCCCCGCCCTTGGGCATCCAGGCTCCTGATCCTGTAAGAGCAGAGTTGCTCTGGAGCCCATGGTGCCTGTAAGTTTCGTGTCCTGTGTTGGTGGGACCCAGACCCCCTACAGGAGGGCTGCTAGGGGTTGTGGCTCACGGCTCTGAGGCCCTTGCGGTTTCTTCATTAAAGTACAGCTTTGTGCCATGGTGAGGTCTCCTCAGAATCCGGGCAGCCCTCGGGCCTTAGGGGCTCTGGGAACCTGGGCAGGGGACCTGCACAGGGCACAGAGTCTGAACCCCAGTGCACCCTCCCCCCCACCCCGACCTTCCTGCAGCCTGGGAGGGCCCTCAGGAGGAGCTGCTGCAGAAGCAGCTGCAGAAGACCTGGGCATGAGCCTCAGCCCTGTGTGAGCTCAGCTGACCTGGTCCTTTGTGTTTACCAAGGGCTTCTCTCCCAGCCTGGCTAATGGGGCAGGGCTGACAGAGATGGTGGGCAGGCCCGCGGTGCTCCCTGGTGTACTGAGAAGGTGTCTGCAGGCTTGAGTGTCCATCTCAGGAGGGCTTCCAGGGGGCCTTGGTGGTGATCCAACCAACCTCGAGTGGCTGGTGTGAGCATGTCAGCTTGTATGTTTGGGCTCTGGGCAGGGTGGCGTGGGGCATCTGCAGGTGAGGATGCCCAGTGCGGAGTGTGGAACCCCCTGGTAGGTTTCAGCAATGTCGTTTCCATGTGGCAGGCGGAACAAGGATCCCAGCCCCGGAGTCTTCAGGGCTGACAGCATGTCCTGGGCCCTGCTCAAGACCATCCCAAGGACTGATCCCAGGGGCCAGCCTGGCTCCAGCATGCCCACCAGCCTCACGGGGCCCTCAGCCCATTAACCACCGTCTCCTCTTCCCACAGGGAGCCAGCTGCTGGCCTGGGTGCTGTGGCTGCAGGCGTGGCGGGTGGCAGCCCCGTGCCCAGGGGCCTGTGTATGCTACAATGAGCCCAAGGTGACAACAAGCTGTCCGCAGCAAGGCCTCCTGGCTGTGCCCACCGACATCCCGGCCGCCAGCCAGCGCGTCTTCCTGCATGGCAACCGCATCGCTCACGTGCCCGCCGCCAGCTTCCGTGCCTGTCGCAACCTCACCATCCTGTGGCTGCATTCAAACGCGCTGGCCCGCATTGACGCAGCTGCCTTCAGCGGCCTGGCCCTCCTCGAGCAGCTGGACCTCAGTGACAATGCACAACTGCGTGCCGTGGACCCCACCACATTCCGCGGCCTGAGCCGCCTGCACACCCTGCACCTGGACCGCTGTGGCCTGCAGGAGCTCGGCCCCGGGCTGTTCCGCGGCCTTGCTGCCCTGCAGTACCTCTACCTGCAGGACAACGGGCTGCAGGCGCTGCCGGATGACGCCTTCCGCGACCTGGGCAACCTCACACACCTCTTCCTGCACGGCAACCGCATCCCCAGTGTGCCCGAGCGCGCCTTCCGTGGCCTGCACAGCCTCGACCGCCTCCTTCTGCATCAGAACCGCGTGGCCCGCGTGCACCCGCATGCCTTCCGTGACCTCGGCCGCCTCATGACGCTCTACCTGTTTGCTAACAACCTGTCGGCACTGCCAGCTGAGGCCCTGGCACCCCTGCGCGGCCTGCAGTACCTGCGGCTTAATGACAACCCCTGGGTGTGTGACTGCCGGGCACGCCCGCTCTGGGCCTGGCTGCAGCAGTTCCGTGGCTCCTCGTCTGAGCTGCTCTGCAGCCTGCCCCTGCGCCTGGCCGGCCGTGACCTCAAGCGCCTGGCCGCCGCTGACCTGGAGGGCTGCGCCATGGTGGCCCGACCCTCGCGTCCCGTCTGGACTGGCAGGCCTGCTGACGAAGAGCTTCTGGGGCTGCCCAAGTGCTGCCAGCCCGATGCCGCAGACAAGGCCTTGGTGTTTGAGGCTGGGAGCCCGGCCTCTGCCGGCAATGCACTCAAGGGACGGGTGCCGTCCGGGGACAGCCCGCCGGGAAACGGCTCTGGCCCGCGGCACATCAACGACTCCCCCTTTGGGACCCTGCCTGGCTCGGCCGAGCCCCCGCTGAGCAGGATGCGGCCTGAGGGCTCCGAGCCCCCTGGGCCCCCCACCACTGGCCCTCGCCGGAAGCCAGGCTGTTCCCGCAAGAACCGCACCCGCAGTCAGTGCCGCCTGGGCCAGGCAGGCAGCGGGGGCGGCGGGGCCGGGGACGCAGAAGGCTCGGGCGCCCTGCCCAGCCTCACCCACAGCCTGGCCCCGCTGGGCCTCGCGCTGGTGCTGTGGACGGTGCTCAGGCCCTGCTGACCAGCCACCGAGTGGGAAGCCCTTCTCAGCAGTCAGGTGTGTGTACATACGGGGTCCCCTCGGCGCCACCAGCCAGCACCAGGCAGCAGGCCCTCCCTGATGGACGCGTCCCGCCCGCCCACCCCATCTGCACCCCGTCATGTTTACAGGGTTGGGCGGAGCGTTTGTTCCAGAACGCCACCTCCCACCCGGATCGCGGTATATAGAGATATGCATTTTATTTTACTTGTGTAAAAATATCGGACGACGTGGAATAAAGAGATCTTTTCTTAAGCCGTGGCCTCTCGGGCTGGGGTGTGGTGGGCAGGGAGAGGCAGGTGGACCCTGGAGGGGCAGCCTTGCCCCAGTCACAGGCCCATGGAGGCCCGAAAGGGAAGGGAGCTGCCTGCTGCTGCATCCTGCCATTTCAACCCAGTAGCACCCATGGTTGTCACCAGGGATGCGTCACACCCCTACCCACCTCCGCACCCCCTGCACCCCAGCCCTGAAGATTAACGTCCGTTAGTCCATCAGGCAACTTAGCCACCTTCCCTTCAAGCTGGGTTGATAGCTGCATCTGTCTAGGGAGAGGTATGAATCTGGCTGGACCACACACCAGGTGTAGCTAGTGCCCCCCCAGCTCCCCCACCTGCAGCTCCATGTGGGTTGGGGGGCGGGGTCCCAGGAGGACCTTGTGCGGGCAGACAGGGTGGCCCTGAAGGAGAGCTGCGTGGGTGAGGCCAGACCCCTCTGGCAGGGTCATGTGTACTCTCACACCACGGCTCACGGTCTCATTCCAGACCCGTGGGCAGGCCTGCCTAGGCTCATGCCCGGGTACATAAGTGTGCATTCACACCATGCCAACCCCAGACGCGGCCCTGCATGGGTCTAAATGACCCCGCATACCCATGCACACCCACAACAAGCACACGGGCAGGGCAAGGACCATGCGCGTGCTCACACAAGCACGCACACGTGTGCTTGCAGACACAGCACCCACAGCACAGGCAAAAATATGCACACGCACGTTTTCTCAAGGCCTGGGCCCGTGAGGACGCAGACACAAAAGGGAAAGAGGCCACGTGGCCCATGGCTGAAGTTCCCCCATCCCCCTGGGGCAGGGGCCTCAGGGAGCAGGGTGAGGGAGGAAGCACAGTGAGTTGGGGGAGGGAGTAGGGGGAGCGTTGCTGGTGGAACCAGATGGCGGTGGGGGCGGCCAGGGCTCCAGAAGCCCAAGGGAGGGAGGAGGAGGGGGACTTGCTCAGCAACCAGGCTCCCGGCTCCCCTACCCAGCTCCTCAGTGCCCACAGTGTGGGCTCAGACCCTCCCCACCCTGGGGATGAGGACAGAGCCAAGGGACTCTTCTTGATCCTAGGTGCACCAGCACTGCCTGCGCCAACCCCCCCCGCCCCCACTCACCCACTGGTATGGGCCCTCACTGTTTGTCCTTCTGCACAAAGGATGTCAGCATATTTGAGCTCAAAGACCTGACTGCTTTGAGACTCCCCAGGCTCAGAGGGGGCAGCTCAGGCAGGCCCGCACAGGGGTAGGGACACTGGTGGTGCAAAGCTCCTGTTCCAGCCCCTCTGGACCTGGAGACCCTATTACTTGATCCTAGGTGCACCAGCACTGCCTGCGCCAACCCGCCCCCCACCACTCACCCACTGGTATGGGCCAAGGAATAGGAGACCCTATTCCTTGATCGCCTTTGCAGCGGCAGCTCTGTGGAGTCTGGTGTGGAGGTGTTGGATAGCCTCAGCCCTGTGCCTCAAGACCCGCCATCAATGCTCCCCAGTTCCTGGTCCCTGGGCATCAGTGGGCAGAGCTAGGATGAGTGTTTTCTAAATCCAGCTTTCCCCAGAGCAGACCCTGCCACACCCAAGCAGATGCAGCCAAACTGCTAGGTCTGGGGAAGGGCTCCAAGCTGAGGCTGAGGGGTTTGCATAACGTGGTGGCCCCTGGGCTTCCACCACCTTCCTGGCGGTCAGGAAATGGCAGATGCCCCTTTGCAAAAAGCAGCTGCCCACCTGAACTACTCAGCTTGCATACCTCTCAGAACCTCTCACTCACTCACTAAGTTGAGCCTGCTCCTCAGTGAGAGATACCTCAAGGCACTTTGAAGGCTGATTGTGTCTGTCATCACCAGCTGGCCCTCACATGGGGGCTGGAAGCCCACTGGCACCTTGGAAGAGCCTGGGGCCCCATCCTGAGCCACGCTTTGCCTGACCGCCCCTGCCCCCAAGTCCTTGCCGGGCCCTGCCTCCATAGCACACGTTCCTAGGGGTGCCATCAGAGCTCACAGCCCCGACTTTGGGACTCTGCTCCCTCTTTCCCCCTGGGAGGGAGAAACCTAGGCCATGGCAAGGAGCAGGGACAAGAGGCCAACTAGGTTTTCAGAGGGTGAAGCAGGTGGTGGGAGCCCAGGTGGAACTGGAGGGGCTAGAGGGTCATATCCCACAGGTCTTGAAGCTTTGTCCTGAGATGGGCAAAGACAGGATCTGATTTCCAGAGAAGGTCCGTTAGGCTGCTGTGTGCCCAACAGAGGCTTATGCAGTGGGGAGGGGGACCGGGGACCCAAGCAGGGTGTGGTAAGGGGATCAGGAGGGACATGGATGCATTTCGATTTGGATCTGGCAGAAGGCAGAGATGGTGGGCAGGGCTCCCGGCGTCTGCCCTGAGCAGCCGGCATGGGGTGCCCCTCCCCGAGATGGGGGTGCAGGAGGAGCGGCCACCGTTGTCGAGGCCCAGAAGACATCTGGGCGGGGGTGTCGCGTGGGCTGTGCGGGCTGAGCTCAGGAGAGGGGCCTGGGCTGGAGGACAATTTGGGAGTCGTGAGCGTTTGGGTGATATTTACAGCCCAGGAAGTGATGAGATCACCGGCCGGTGCTGGTGAGGGGCAGGGAGGGGTGGGAGTGCTGAGCCCAGGGCTGCAGGCTCAGCTCCTGTCTTCCCCCACCCAATCCCCAACCCTCAAGCGACTCCCTGCAGATTCCCTGAGGTGGGGCCCCTGCCCACCCTCGGTGGGCGGGCGGCTGAGGTCCAGCCTCAGTCTCTGGAACCCTGAGATCTGTGCAGGAAGCTAATTAAACCCATGAGAAGTGGTGTTGGGTGTCAGCACCCCTCACCCCAACAGTGGCTGCCGGTTTACAGTGAGTGCTCCTGGCCTCCATCCAAAGATGCCAGGCCAACCACAGGGCAACCTGTGGACAGAGCACCCTTCACAGCTCACAGGTCAACACCGCCAAGAGCAAACAGGGGAGGGTGACCCCTGGTGCCGGGATTTGCTGGGGGTCCATGGGGTGGGGTAGCAGCCCTCCTGGGGTGCCCCCAAGGGTCACTTCTCTGCCAGCCCTGATTCCGGGGCCCTAGGAACATAGTGAGGTGCCCCCTCAGGCCCTCTGGAAGCCAAGGGGTCCTTGAGGCCGCCCTGTGTTGCCATCCACCCAGGGCCTGCAGGGTTGGCTCAGGTCCTGGGATAGAAGCTTCTGCCCCCATTTATCTGGCTGCCAGGGCTTTGCCCAGTAATCAAAAGAATTACTTTTTAATGCTTAAATTAGTTCTGAAATAACAGAAGCAGCAGAATGTCCAGCAGTTGATGGTCAACTGATGTCCAGCGAGACCAAGAACATGCCGGAAACATGCTTACGGAGAAGTGTTTATTTGTTGGCCAAGCTGGGGCCTGGGGCAGCAGGGGGGCTCTCACAGCCAGGGCGCCTGCCCTGCTCACGGCCCTGCCCCAGCGGGGACAGCTCACACACATTGCCTCATTTCAGGTTCTCACAGGAAGAGGCTGCTGACGCCCCCAGTGTGCAGACGAGGACACTGAGGCCGTGGGGTGGGCAGGGAGGTGCCTGGGCAGCACTGGGCCTACCCGAGGCCAGTGTGCCTGTGCAGACGCACCCGCTGCCCACACAGCTCGGCCCCGAGTGCTGTGGCCAGCACATGGCTTCCTCGCTGCCTCAGCAGTCTCGCCCCAGTGCCAGGACAGCACACGAACCAAGGAGTATTCTCTCTGCCTTGTGCCAGTCAGCCTCAGGGTGTCCACCCAGGGCTGTCCCTCGGCCTGAGGGCAGCCCTCAGCCCCGTAGGCAGATACACTCTGAGCTGTGGTAGATATGGGACCACAATGATGCAACTCGTCCCCCTCCCACCCAGCCTCTCCAGCAGCCTTGCTCTTGGTCCGCCTTGTTCCACAACCCATCTCTCTTCTCCCACCCTGGATGACAGGAGCCCTGGATGACAAGACTGGTCACCACATGCAGCACAGCCTGGCAAGGCTCCCCACGAAAGACATGGGCAGCCCCCGGGGGACAGCAGCATTCTGGTTGCGGCTGCCCGCCCCCCATGTGGCCAAGCTGGAACCCCTGAGGGAATCCCGGGGTCCGGCTTCATCTCTCACTTCTTACGGCCACCCCAGCTCCCAATGCTAGAATGCGTCAGAATCCTCTTCCCAATACCCTCCCCTTTGCTTCAACCCTTTGCTCCAATTCAACCCTCTCCTCCAGGAAGTCCTCCATGATCTCCCAGGCCCAGCCAGGTGGTAACAGAATAGATCCATATCACCCAGACCTTGCACAGCCAAAGCTCAGGGAGGTCCAGAATTGGGTTCTGGCCCAGGGCAGGTCACCACACCTCACTGGCTCTCAGTTTTCCAGCCAGTCATGAGGAGTGAGTAAATCCTCACGGCAGGGGTCCCCACAGCCCACAAAGCTGTTATGAGAGAAGCCCAGTTCAGATGGACCACGGAGAGGCTCGAAGGCTGCCAGGATGGCTGAGGTGCCAACCAGTGGGGCTGGTTGATGTGTTCCTGCTACGCCATCCCAAGGCAGTCCCATCCTCCAGCCGACTCACACACTGCAGGCATGTCACTTGTCCCTCGGATCTCTGCGCAGAACACACTCTTGGACCCTCAGGTCCAGGCAAGCCAGGGGAGTCTCCTGAGGCCATGCAGCCGAGGGCGTGGCCAGGCCGGGCCACCTGAGCACCACTCACCCCAGTGGGACTGCTGGAGCTGGCCTCAGGGACCCCTCACCCTGACGTCATCCGGGTGCCCAGTCTGCCGCTATCCTGAGCATTGCACACGCAGCACTTCCTTCCTTCCTGCAGCCGACAGGGGGGCAGGGAGGCTAGGCGAGGACCTGCCGACAACAGGAGGGCAGCAGGACTCAAAGCCAGCTGTTGGGGTGACCTGGCCTCCTTGCTGGGGTGAGGTCTCCTCCAGCACGTGGCTGGGTTGGGCTCAGTACAGGGGGTCTTTACGCTCTGGCCCAGGTTGGGGAAGGGCGGGGCCCTTTCATCCAGAAACCTCCCAGTTCACCATGCATTTATTGGGTACCTACTGTGTGCCAAGTGGAACTAACAGGACTCCTTCCTAGAGACCAGCACAGGTCCTGCTGGGGCCTCTACTGTCTACCCCTGAGCCACCTGGGCAGGAAGGGTCAGCCTGGGACTGGGTGAGGAGAAGCCAGTTACACAGGTCCGGCGTGTTGAATCCACACAGACGGAGGCAGGAGGGGGAGCCTTCTGTTGTCCCAGCACGCGCCCCAGCCTCGGTTCCCCTAGACAGAGCACAGGGACAGTGAAAGTCTCCTTCCCTGGCCCAAGCCCAGCCCGCTCCTCTGCGGGGAGGGCTAATTAAACCCGCCGCCGACAAACACCGGGGAACTGGAGGCCTCCGATCTGTCTTCACAAAGGGCTGTGCCGAGATTTATGGGCAATAAAGGAACATCCATCTCGGGGCAGTCAGAGGAGCGGCAGCAGGGCAGGAGGGGTGGGGAGGGGAGGCAGCCCCCTCCCAAGGAGCATGCCAGCCGCATTTTGATGCCAGCAAAAGAGGGGTGGGGGCCAAGACTTCAAGGGATGCTCACCAAGAAGAGAGAGAAACTAATGTAAACAATTAAGGAATGATGAAGACCTTACAGAGAAAACACCTTGACACACACATCTTGGCCTAGGAGGGTCTCAGGGAGGCAGAGCCAGCAACGGGGTGGGGGGTGGGGGGGACAGCCTGACAAGGAGCAGCTCAGTGACAGCCTGATGCCACACAATTATTTTTGAAAAATGATGGAAGAGAGAGAGAGCAGAATCGGGGGGTGGGGGTGGGGGGCTGCTGTGGCCTCTGGTTTCCGGGGCCTCTGGGAGGGAGTTGCTCTGTTGAGAGGGGTGGAGCTCAGAACCACCAGGGCCTCTGAGAAAGGAGCAGGTCCCTTGGCCACCAGGAACAGCCACAGCCACACCCATGCACCTGGAGGTTCTCACCTACCAGCACTCTCTGGCTCTCTGCCCAACCTCACCTCCACCTCAGGACCCCTCTCCTGTGGCTGGCTAGGCTCCAGTCAGGATTGGACCCTCCCTGCGTGCCAATTGCCCTGTTCATGCATCGGATCCTCCTGCCTGTCTTTCCACCCACCACTCAGCCCATCGATAACACCATCCCTGCTCTTCTCAATAGGTCCCACTCTGTCAGTTACGTGCTGGTTGGGGGACTGTGGTTTTCCCATCCCCAAGGTCAATATCATCCAGGACATGCTCTCCCGCTCCAACCACAGAAACACCCCCCCCACCCCACCCCACGCCGAGAAGTGCAGAGGGACAAACTGGTCACAAGTTCACATCCCGGGCCAAACGGACCCAGAGTGACCACCCATGCTGTCCCAGTGGGGCTATTGCCCCCGTTTCTGCCTTGCCAAAGGAAGGTTGTTGGCCACCCTTCTCCCCACCCCCACCAACTGCTGAGTCTGGTCTGTTCAAGGACCTGGGCCTGGAGGATGTGGTTGACTTCAGCCCTGACATGCCTAAGGGGCAAAATGCCCCCCAAACCCGCAGGTTAACTGGAACACAAAGACTTGCAGATTTTCCCACCCCTTTAGGCTCATTCTGTAAAAACCATCCCCAATTAACACACCAAATAGAAGCACCCAGCACCAGTGCCGCATTCTAGAAATAGGACATGTGCTGGGGTGAGAACGGTGGTGGGGGCGAAGTGAGGGGGCGCCCGGCATCCACCGTCTCCACGGTAGCATCTCGGGAGAGTCTCAGTGTCCTCACCGCTGACGTGGGCATTCCAGACAGCAAGCATAGCGTCTGGCACCCAGTATTCCCCACCCAGTGAGTGCTACAGATGCTCTAAGACCAGGCTCTGAGGCCACCTCCTCCTGGAAGCCAGCTCTGACAGGACTCCCTCAGCCCTGGAGTCTGAGCCCTCACCCAGCGCTACACCCACTGCTGACAAAGCCCAGATTGTGTTAGGTATTGACTCAAACTCTCCAAATGTAATCCAGGGTGACCCTGTCTGCTCCCTGGGATGGGCAAGGGCCGGGCATGCCCTGGATGCTTCTGGAAAGGATTCCTTAGTCTGGAAAAGGAATGAGAACAAAGGTGACACCTAGAACAGCATCCAGCTTCCTGGGACTGTAGGACAAGCCTGAAACAGAACCAGGCACTGAGGACACTTGGCACCGCTAAGGCGGGACCCTGGTATCCACTTAGGAGTCCATTCCTCCTCCTGCTGGCTGAGACCCAGCTGCCTACCATGCAATCAGTCATCTGTCTCAGTCAGGGTCTCTCTCCGGTAGCTCTCAGGGGCTGGGACCCACCATCACCAGTAGGAGGAGGGGACTTGGAAGGACAAAGGAGGAAAAGTTGGGGCGGGCAGGGGGGGCGGCCAGTGCAGCTTGGATGGGAGACAGCTCTCATCCGGGGACCCTGCACCAGCAGCCCCTCATCTCTCACCCAAAGAATTACTGAAAGCCAGTGGGGAGCTAAGGAGCAGATGACCCTCCAGATGTGGGGGTCCCAGCCCTGCCAGAGAAACTAAAAACCATTTCTCTTGGCCCTGTGGAGACCCAGCCTGTGGTCAATGGCATCCTCTCCTATGCGTGTCACAGCTGCTCATCCCTGAGGGCCCCATGGAAGGAGGGACTCACTCCTACCCACCCTCACCTGGCCAAGCACCAGGAAGGCCATCCTGGCAAAAGGAACAGCCTGTGCGTGGCCTGACACAGGACAGTAAGAGGCCAATGGCTTACCCTAAGCTTGGGGAGCTTCCGTGGGGGATGGGACAGGGCAGGGACCTGAGCCAGGTGTGCATGGGCTCAGCTGACTTCCTTACCAGCAGCCTATGTAGGGTTGGGGCAGGGTGTCCCCAGGAAATCCAGTAAAGGGTGCTGAGCAGAGCCAGGGTGAGGCTGAGAACAGAGAGAGGTGGCCCTGGACCCCTGTAGAAGGATAAAGCTGTAAGGTTTGCCTCACTTGCCTCTGGGGTCCCCAGGCCCCTTTGATGGGTGACTGCTGTTGCCTGACACAAAGCCTTCCTTGCTCCCAGCTGGCCTCTAGCTTGGCTGGCTGCCTATCAAGCTGGAGATCCGAGCAGGCGCTCAATAATGCAGGATTTGACTTGCAAAATTGGCGGAGCAGCGCTAATAAGAGGACGCACTCATATGGGAGTGGGGGTAGGAACCTGAAATCCAGGCTTTGAGGGCAGAACACCCCTGGCCTCAGGGGACCCTGAGCCTGCCACCCTAGTCCCTGCCTGCTCAGGGCCCAAGGGCATAGAGTGTTGTGAGCAGGCAGACAGCCCACACTGGGGCAACAGTGCACCCCACCTGCTCATCCCACAGCCTTAAGTAGGCAAAGCCACTGGGGCCAGGGATGGGGGGCTGCAGGCCATAGCGTGTGGCAACTTCTCCTTCCCTATGCCCTCGTAAGGAAGGGGCTAGGGACACAGAGTGTGTCTTACCTGACTCTCCCTCATGCCATCTCTGTTCTGGGGGCCTCATACATCCCTCCTGTCCCAGCCAGGACCACCACTGCTGTGGCTCTGAGTGCGGGTCACCCTCAGTCTTTACAACAGCAACTCATCCCCTCTGTCTGGCCTTCTATGGGGACTCAGGGGCTGGCGGGGTGAGCCGGGCAAAGCCAGGAGCCTGAGAACCCTCAGCAGGGGCTGAGCTCAGCACATGGATGGGGTGACCCACAGGTGACATGTGGGGAAAGATGCTATGTCTGGGTGAGTGTCCCCATGGAACAGGCCAAAGGCACGATGCTGGGGTTAAAGGTTGAGGTCCCCTCCCTGGGCCGTGTGCAGGCTGAGACAGGCCTTGTTTGAGTTGGAGGGCCACAGACTACGAGGAGCTCCTTCATGGACCCCCCTACAGCATGTGGGGCCTATGGGAGGGGGACAGAGGGAGGAGAGTGAGGGGCCGGCCAGGGACCCCACGAATCCCTAGGGTCTCAGCAACACATTCTCCTTCCCCTTCTCAACGTGTCCCCATCACAGCGCCGGCCACACCGAGTTGTGGGCCAGCAGAGGAGGACACAGTCCAGAATGCATATTGTGGCCAGCTGTTCATTTAACCAGGAAATTCCCCAATTACGGCTCTGTCACTGAGGCCGGCTGGTGTGCTGGCTGCGTGTGGCCATGGCCCAGAAACAGAGCTGATCTGGAACATCAGAGAGTGCAAGCAGGAGGCACAGGGCACCCGACAAAGCTTTGCCACCACGTGGCATTTTCCCAGCAACGGCTGAGTGGATGTGAGGGATGCCTGGTCCCCAGTCCCCACTGTCCCCAGCAGGTCCTTGTCCTCCTGTGTCCTGCCCAAGGACTCTGTGCCCGCCCTCCACCTCCCCTCTGCACCTGGTTGGAGTCTGTACCCAGAGGACTCCCAGCACACTGGCTGAGGGGACCAGCAGGTGTGGCAGCAAGGGGGTACCCTCGGAGAAAGGCTCTTTCGTTGGTACCCAGCATCGTCATCACTGTGCTGTTCAGTCTGCCTGCTGCCATTGGTGTGCAGAGGCTGTGTATGGTTGCCCCAGGGCAGGCTTGGCCCAAGGGCGTCCCTGCACTCCGCCTGGCCTGCAGCACACCCCCACATTTCCCCTTTTAATTGGGCCTTCTCCCTGACAGAGTGCCATGCAAGCCTGTTCTGTCAATGTCGGCACAATCTTTGCTCACTGAAGCCTGGCGGAGTGGAGAGGCCGTGCAGCAGAAATAGCTCCAGGCCCTTGGGAGATGCGCAGCCGGAGCAGGGACGGGCATAGACCCCAGATGTGTCGGCAACAGGCCTTCTTCAGGCCATGGCTTGGTCTAGGCTCCAGACACCTCCAAGGGACGCAGGGAGGTTCCACATCCAGCTCGGCCATATGGGCACTGGGCCAAGATAATGTGCAGGGTTAGCATCTGGTGGGGCACCCAGCCTGGACAGCGGGATCCAAGAAGACCCAGGATGAACTGCCATCCTTCCTCCTCCTCGAGGGCGGGTGTGGGGCCCACGTGGGACTTAAGTCTCCTCCCTCCGCCAGCCACCTTCTCCCTACCTGCCTAACACAGAATCCGCTGATCCTTCTTACAAATGCAGGTCCGGTCTGCTCACAGGAGGGTGGGTTGGCAAGTCTGGGGACCTGAAGCGGATCAAGTACACTCGGTGACTCCTATGACCAGGCACATCTGGGACATGGACCCCAAAATGCTGCCCTCCAAATGGAGAGATTTAACTAGGAAGAACCAAGGATACACACTGTGATTTTGTAACTAGGGAAACTACAGATGAAGACACCGAGAGGAGCGTGGAGGGATCCCAGGAGGAGACAGAGCAGGAACGTGGGACTAGCCCCCTATTGGCCTCCTGCTGCTGGAAGGTGGTCCTTCGTCCTCCTCAGGCCTCAGTTTCCTGGTCTGTGAAATGGGGTAACAAAGAGACTCACAGCAATGCCTTCAGAGAATCATCCAAAGGCCCTGGGCCAGCTTGTCTCCACAGCCCAACCATGGACACTCCCTGAGAAAACTGGGCACTGTGGGCTGCACCCAGGGAATGCCAACCACAGGTGCACACCCCACATGCACACACAGACTCTCATGCATGTACGTGCACAGTACACAGAGGAAGACCCCAGCACCACACCAACACATCCCCAAGCCGATCAGTGCTCAGGCTGGGATTTCAGTGGATTTGTTCTCTTCTGGGGTTCCGTGTCTGTGGCTCCCCTCCTCCAGCCTGTGTCCCCTTTGTCTTGGGCCTCCGCCTATCACCACACAGCCCACAGCGGCAGTCAGCAGCAGACACTTTGTCAGCCCAGGGAATCTTGCCAGGATGCTAGGGGTCTCCTCACAGGTCCCCCTGAGGAGACTCTAGCTCAGGACTTGAGCTCCTGCCCCAGGCTGCCCCAGGGTGGTTTTCTCTTGACCAGCCAGCCCTGGAAAGCATCATTCATATCCACACTGGGTGTGCTATCACCTCCAGACACTCACTGGTGTTCAGTGCTGGGACACAGAGGTGGACAAGAGGGCCCCCCCTTTTTTTTCTTTTTAAGATTCTATTTATTTATTTGGCAGAGAGAGAACGAGCGTAAGTAGGGTACCAGCAGGCAGAGGGAGAAGCTGGTTCCCCACTGAGCAGGGAACCCAACCCGGAACTCGATCCTGGGACTCTGGGATCATGACCTGAGCTAAAGGACAGGAAACTGTGCTCAACCTACAGAGTTGACCTCCTCCCCAGGGCATCACCCACCTTGACTGTCGAGTCCCTGGGCCCAGTTCAGGCAGGGAAGGTGGCCTGGAAGGACTTGTTCCCAGAAGGCTCCAAAAGCAAGGCCCCTGAAGTCCCAGCCCTGTTCTATGTGTTCACACACTCTTCGTTGTTGCATGGTGTGTTGTTCACAACTCTCTCAACATTAAAATCAGAAGCTACTGCTGAAACTCCAGCAAATTCTGACCCCAAGGGCAGTTGCTTCAGTGAGCAGTGGAATGTGGTAGGAGCAGCTCGCTTGACCTGAAGTAGGTGCCTAGCCATGAGGATCCACATCAGAGCAAGTGCTAGCCAGGAGCCTCCTGAGAGCTCAGGGGCCTCTCCAGAGATGGGCATAGAAGGCAGCTGCATGGCCACTCTGGCCCCCTGCTAAGTAAAGGAGAGATCAGGGATGAAGCCCCTGACCCAGCCGTAGACCTTGTCAGAGGGCTGTGGCCCCTTTGGGACTGTGGCACCCAGACACTGCCAGGTCCTTCCTGGGTCCTGGGGGCCATCCAGTGATGTGGTCATGCAGTCCAAGGCCCAACTCAGATGCCCGGCAGGGACACTCACAGAGGACACTGCCATGCTCTTTCTGGCCCCTTGTGGGACAGCATACTCATGTGCCATTACACAGGGAGGACATAGGTCAGGGTGAGCTGCTGAGAGCTGACCCCAGAGCTGTGGCTGCCCCATCCAGACTCGCTTCCACATCCTCCCCTCAGGTGGCTCCCCGCCCACACCTCGGCTTCGCTCTGGCCAAAAGCTGGGCCACAAGAAACACCCAAGAACACTGGTCTGCTTGTTCCAGAGTCCACACTCAGTTCCCCTCATGGAACCTTTCTTTTCAAGACCCCAAGGTCAGGCCTGGACTTTGAGGGGCCCTAGTGGCTTCTCAGCCACTGTGGACTTAGACCAGGGAGTCCCCATGGTGAGCCTCAGACCGGAGTCTCCACCTCTCCCAGGCCTTCTGGCCACATAGTGCTGGGGTCCCTGACCCCCACCTACTGTCCCTCCAGAAGCCTTGTGGGCTCCTCAGTCCCTGCCAGAATCACCGTGTGTCTCCTGTCTGCTCAGGAGCTGCCTCCCCAGCCTCCCCACCCTACTCCCACAGGGTGGGAATAGGACCGAGACAGGAGTAACAGGCAAGTGGAGGGGACTTGGAACCGTAGAGACGTCCCCAGGCAGTGGGCCCCTACTCCTTGTCCTTGTGGCATGGGTGTGGCCTTTGGGCCATTGCACACTGGGCTCACCCAGACAGCAGTCCCAGGCTCCAGGCAGGCAGCCAGAGACCCTGAGTGTGGACAGTCCTGCACCTCAGAGGACCCTGTTCCAGACTGTCATTTTTAATATTCAGCAACTGAGGTGCCTGGGGGGCTCAGTCGTTAAGTGTCTGCCTTCTGCTCAGGTCAGGATCCCAGGGTCCTGGGATCAAGCCCTGCATCGGGCTCCCTGCTCTGCGGGAAGCCTGCTTCTCCCTTTCCCACTCCCCCTGCTTGTGTTCCCTCTCTCATTGTCTCTCTTTCTCTGTCAAATAAATAAATAGATCTTTTTAAAAATTAGTTCATTCATTCATTAACTGATTGATTGACTAAAATTCAGCAAGTAGTTATGAGCACCTACTGCACGTGCACACAGTTGAGGGAGACATTTTGTGACCTTCGTGACAGGCATAGGTCTGCCGAATGGAAGGAATTTATGGATGTCACAGGAGCATACCCCTGGGCCTTTGCACCTTCCGGTTCACCAGCCCCACTCCCTCTCTGTGCACTCTCTCCAGGCACACATCTACTGCTGCTCTGGGCCTGTGCTTCCAGCCCACATTCCCAGCAGGGCCTCCCAGACCACCCAACTGCACCCCATGCCCTTCCCCTCCGTGATCATCCCTGACCCCCTCAAATGCCCCATGTGCGCCCAGTATCAGCCCCATAGAGTGCTGCTCTAGCTGTATGACCACCACACTCCTCCAGGCCAGTGTCCAGAGACCTCAATGACTACCCATGATAGCTGCCAAGGGGATGTGGACCTGGGGTCCACATCTTGGGGTCATGGAAGTGGCTGGGAAGACCATGGCCCAGCCCTCAATGTCATCCTCTGCCCATTCTGACCCTCAGCCTGGCATGGCCATCCCTTATACCGGAAGCCAATGGGAAGCTGAAGCCTAGTAGACTCAGCACCCCAGGGAGGGGCTCAGATGCGCTGAGTATAAACAGCTGTTAGTTTCTTGGAGAGCAAAATAAATTGTTTTAATGGCACAGCAGTTATTCTCCACTGTGCAGCTTGGGACTAAGGGCCTTGGAAGTTTTGTGTCCTTTAGTCTGCCTCCACCATGGATAGCCTAGTCAATCTTGGAAGCTTGGGTAAGCCTGCCCAGTGAGTGACAGACCCTGCCCAGAAGTGGACTAGGTCCCTGAGACCCTCACAGGAGCCCAAGCCAGGTCTGAAGTCCTATTCCCTACCTTCCACCCAGAAGCCTACAGCTCTCATTCCCTCCTTCCCATCTTCGGCCCACCCCACTGCTGCTATACCGGGGAGTCTGGGAACCTGGGACACTTGCAGGGACCTGGGAATGCCCAGCTGCAGGGACCACATTACAGAGTCCCATGTCCCACAGCTCCTGCCATGGGGAGCCTTCTGGCAGCTCCTGAAACACTGGAGGGCGAGGGTCAGGGCCTCGGAGATGGGCAGCAACTGCCCTTGGGCTTTGGGGAGGGTAAGCCAGGCACAGCTACTCAGAACCAATTATCACCGCAGCAGCTGGCCCTGCCTGCCCAGGGCCCCCGCTTCCTGCACCGCAGGCCTGATGGCGAGTTCTGAGTGAGCATCTATGCGCATGCTGGCCGCAGGGAGCAGGGCAGGGGCACATGTGCTTCTGGATACACGTGTCTGTGTGTGTATGTCTACATGAGTGGGCACATGTGTGTGCCCGTGTGTCTGCCTGGGAGTTCCTAGTGTCTGCCCTCTTGTGCTTGTACACCTACCTCTGTCTCTACCTGGCATCTTCTCCTTCACCATCCCATGGGTCCCCCAGCCAGCCCCCTGGCCCCCAGCTCCCCACCCAGAGCAATGGGGGAGGAGACCAAGACCCAGAGCGTGCACTTCTCCCAGGGGCCAGCTTTGTGATCCCAAGGGACCGATGGCCCCTCTCTGGACCCATTGATATCATACTGTCCCTTGCACAAGGTCAAATGTATGCAGGGCTCAGAGATTTTGTCCCAGTGACTTCAGCTCTAGAAAGGGTCTCAGGTGGTACCCTGGGGAATGGGCAGAGGGTCCTAACTGGGGAGAGGTTTGGCTTGATAGCTGCCTGCACCACAGGGCACGGCAGTACCCATGCCAGGCGAAGAGCCCCTAAGCCACAGGCAGGAGGAGACGCCAGAGTTCTGGGCAGCTCAGGCCCACTTGGCCCTCCCCAACCACAACAGAAAAACATCCCCAGGCTGGCGTCCACTCGGCAACAGCACCGGCCGCGCTGCAGCCTCGGTGAAGACAGGAAATCCATACTGAACTGAGCAATATTTCCAGCGAGGTCAGACCTGTTGGTGAGGTGGAGGCTGATAGCAGGGGGCTTAAGCCAGCCTGCCTACCCTCACCCGCTCACAGGCTGAAAGCCGGCCAAGTGTCCGGGCCAGCCCTCCACATGCCTCTGCCCAGCCAGGCCATCCTGGGGCCAGGTCCTGCCTGGGGACATCTTTCCTTGGGAGGCATCCAGCATAAGAACCCTGGGCCCGATCCCCTCTTACACGCAGCAGGGTCGCAGGCACTGAGCCACTGCCTGCCCTAGCAGGGGGGGGGGGGGGGGTAGGGAGCCAAAACAGGGCTACCCTTGCCAAGTCAGATGGAGCCCATGCAGCCTTCTCCCAGCAGCCCCTTTCTCCCTCCCCTACCTGCTCCAGGGGCTGGCAGAGCTTCAAAGGCACCTGCTGGGACCCCTCCACCGCTGCCTGAGGGCACAGCTAATTTCTATAGGGAGCTATAGTCTTGGACTACCTGTGCCCCAAGCTCCATTGGCAGTGCCACTCTGAGATGCTCCTCTGGCCCCCCAAACCCCTTGGCTGGATGGGGTGACTGATGGGGATCAGGGTCCTCAGAGTTCCGGGAAGATCTACCCACCCACCAAGGTGAGCCCAAGTTGCCTGGCCCCAGGTGGAGGTGGAGTGATGCCTCTGGGATGTTTGTGAATGAACAATGAATGAATCAATGAATGAAAACAAGAATGAATGCCTCAGGTTGGCCCAGGTGATGACAGGAGCCAAAAGCTCCAGGATCCCATGGGTGAGTGGGGGGACCTCCGTTTAGGGCCCTGGACCCAGCTTTGTTTGATGTCCCTGTCAGTCCTTGTTGGCCACTGCAGAATGGCCAGGGCCTCTTCGCACCAATCCCCGCTGCACACAGTGAGCAGGGTACTCTGTGCAGCCCATGGGGGAAGTGGAGGCTGGGGTGGGAACTCCTGTCACTGCTCCCCAAGTGTTTCCCATGGTCACCTTCTGGCCGCAGGACCCCACCTGTTTGCGCCTGGGGGCATGGCTGGCTCTTGCCGATGGACTGTGGGCAGGAGCCGGGTAGGACACGTCCAGCTATTTAGAGACCTACAGATTCTCCCTCCCTCTGGGCCAAAGCCAGTGAAATGGCTCATCAGCCTAGGTCAGCAAGTGACTGAGAACTGGGTCCTTCCACCAAGTGATAGGGCATTGAGTGTAAACAGGAAATCCTCCTCTGTTTCTTTAAGATTTGAGACTATTTGTTTTGCCAGCATAACTTGCCCAGCCTGACTGATAGAAAAGACAGCCACTGGGTGGGCTCCTCACCAGACACAGAAACAGGGCGAGGTGCCCCTAAGCGTCAAGGGTGGAACCCTCCCTCCCAGGCAGATGTCCGAGACGGTGGGCCAGCCCATGTCCATAGACTTGAAGCCTGGGAAAGTGGGCCCAAGAGAGGGGACTTGACTGGGGGCAGGCCCACAGGACAGGTAGGCAGTCACTGTCCCCTGGGCCTTGCCAGGGTGAGTGGCGAGCACTCTGTAAGACAGGGAAGAGCCTTGAGCTGCGTCCCCGTTGTGGTTGGTCTCCGAAGCTATGGCCTATTGGCTCAGCTGGGCTAACTCACCAGTGTGTCCACCCAGCTGTCCCCTGGCCTGAATCATGTCATCAGGATGACCCTACCAGCCTTTGTCCCTGTTTCCCTCTGCCACCCAGCCAACCCTGCTCCCTGCTCTCTCCTCCTTCCCCCACATCAGACACCACCCTCCTCCCCGGACCTGAACAAAGAAGCCAGGGATGCATGTGGACTGGCCCCCAGTAGCGACCAGCCCCTGCTGCTCACTCCTGCAGGCTGGTCTGTGTCCTCTATCCCTGCTGGGTCCCACGTCCTACTGCAGCCTTTGCCTGACACACATTGAACAGTCTCGAGGGGGTGCTGTGGTCACCCCATTTTACACAGGGGACACCGAAGCTCAGAGCCACCGGCCCCCGCACCACAGTGTCTGTCACACAGAGGCCCATCGCCAGAGGCACCCAACTTCCTACCCTCAGGCCAGACTTGTCAAGAGCCCCGAGACCCCCATGGCGGGGCTGCTGTACCGCCTGCAAAGGCATGTTTTCATTAGCAAGAGATGAATAATTAATGCTGCTGCGCCTTTAAAACTGTTTTGGTTTTATTTTAAACCTTTTTTTCTATGTATAGAAACAGCACTTCCGTTAGGCACCAAATTTATATTTTAATAAACACGGCTTTATTTATTCAGTCCCTAGTGCTCCCAGGGGCCCGGGGCGTCAAGGACCTGCCGGGCACCGCCATTGGCTCCCCAGTCGCACCAGCGCAGCCCCCAAAGCTCACAGTGAGGACAGAGGGCAGAGGACAGAGGTCATGGGCAAGGACACAGATCCCGAATGCCCCTCCTGGTTCCTCTCATCTCCTCCATCGCAGGCCTGGGATGGGGACATGGGTGATGAGGGTGGGAAGGGGGTG
Organism: Mustela nigripes; assembly: GCF_022355385.1. Classification (NCBI taxonomy): domain Eukaryota; kingdom Metazoa; phylum Chordata; class Mammalia; order Carnivora; family Mustelidae; genus Mustela; species Mustela nigripes. The sequence goes on along the minus strand of NC_081564.1, from coordinate 29,712,261 downwards.
TTGTGCCAGCTCTGAGATAAGCTGGGATAGAGCCCAGGGTAGGATGGATCCCAGGCGGAGTTCAGGTGGAGGCTGGGAGCTCCCCTGGCAGGGAGAGCATGTGATGGGGGACAGGTCACCTGTCCTAGGTGAGGTCACCGGCCCCAAGTCAGCACCTGCTTCCCACCATCCAGGAGGCCTTCCTTCATTCTGGAACAGAGCCTGGGACCCAAGCTGGGGGTCTGGATAATTCAGCTCTGTGATTCGCTGGGCCTCAAGTCCATAAAGCTTGATTCCTTAGCCCTTTAAATGGTGCTTTCTCAGAGAGTAAGTCAGAAACACTTATTTTTAAATTACAAGCCAAGGAGAGTGTGGGCAGCAGCAGAAAAACAATATGCTAACACTCTCCAAATGCACCTTCCCAGGCTCAAGGCTCTGAGCACCAGGAACCCAGAAACTCTCCTACCCATCCACGGCCAAGGTCATGGAGGGGGTGGCCCGACCCCACTCTCTTCTCCTGCTGCCCAGCCTCATTTCCTTGGCAAAACCATGATGCTGAACCAAAGAATTTTGATGTAGACATTTTTTATCTTGCAAGAAGTCGTCATTAATTTTTTAAAGTGTGCAATATTGTCCTCAACGAAACATGTGAAAAATGAGTTGTCTGTTCCTAATAAATATTTTCTAGATTAAGTATTTGTAATGCTATCAATTATTTATCTCCATATATGGAGAATGCATAATTTGTAATAAAGTGCAGAAAGGGTTTTAATTTCTCTGCACAATATATGAAATTGAGTTTTTGACTAATACACAAATAAATTGACTCTAATCCCATCCTGTCATGGTGTACGGTATTGTTTTAGGTATAAATCTCTTATTTTATAGATGTTTTCAAAAAATTAATCTCCAATATTTAAGGATCGGAGTAAATCTCCCTAACGGGGTGTTTCAGCAGGTTCCCATTTATAAGACTTAGTCATTTCCACATGCCCCCCTCTATCCCTAAATCGTCAACTGCACATGCCAAAATCTCGCAGGGCCTCCATAAACACTTAAAATGTTCATAATTTACAAAGTAGAGGCTGCATCACCCATAATGAGACTCCGGGCCCCTCAACAGCAGGATGTTTGGGGCTTGGCCCATCCTGCAGGCGAGGTCCATGCGGTTCAGGGTGCCCGGACTGTTCACTGATGAGACCAGGCCCACCCCATACATGGGCAGTCCCAGGGGAAAAATTATGTCTGGGCCCTGCCTGTGTGGCCCGGACTCTAGGGGTGGGAGGCAGAAAGGGGTCAATGTGCCGGGAAGTCAGCGGGGACCGGGAGAGTCAGCACGTGTCTGGGTGAAGGGCAAAGAGCTGCAGGGGAGAGCCCAGCCACAGCTCTTAAGCCATAAACATGAACTCTGCAGACATCCCGGGCACAGGGGTAGGCCAACAGAACCCAGGAGTTGTGCAGAAAGCCCTTGTCCTATTCTGGACACTGGAGACATCTACAGAGTGTGACCACCCCAGGCCCTGCTGGGCTAAGCCAGGAAGGCTCCCCGGAAGAGATGGTATAGTATAATAGAGGGACTCTCAGTCACACTGTGACTTGACACAGCTTTCTGTGTGACCCCAGGGAGTCTGCTGTTGACCTGGAACTCAGTTTCTCCACCTGGAATCAGAGAGCCCAGGTTCGAGTCCCCACAAGGCTGCAGGTTCAGGCTGTCCCCTCTAAGTGAGGCCAACAGCTCAGCAGAGTACATTGCTGTCGAGATGGCTGATACCCCAGGCATCAGGGTGGGCCCAAGGCCCAGGCAGGGATGATCCCAGTACCTCCTCCTCCTAGCCACATTGCAGTGATTGCATGGAGGGCGAGTTATATGACTCGAGCCTAACTAACTAAGATGCCTCCTTTTTCAAACAGAAGCAGAAGGGGATCCCCTTTCTCCCTGGAAGGAGGTCAAGTCTGGCACTATGAAGGCCACAAGTCCAGCTTGGGGATCAGCCAGCCAGGAGGACTGACCATAGAGGGAAGTGGTAATGGGAGCTGGGAGGTGCCTCCCAGGCACTCTGCGTCCCGAGCTCCTATGTCCCAGAACCAGCTCATCCTCATGGTCCTGAGGCCATCCTGGGAGCCACTGCCCTGAAACACATCCCTGGGTTCTGGGGTGGGGGCAGGGGTGTCCCATCAGAGCATGGGTGCTTTGGGGCCCCTAAGAGCACCGACTCAAGGAGCCAGTGCTGATGTCCTCCTAACTCAGGGGACAGGCAGGAGGGGCACAGAACCCAGGGGTCCGCATGTTAGGAAGTGACAACTATTGTTTCAACACGAGCCCCTGATCATTGCAGAGCCAGAGGGTCAAGTGTATTTTTGAAAACCGGGACTCAAGCCCAGAGAATCAAGAACAGGACGTCTATCCAGCTTACCACCCATTGTGGCGGAACACAGAAAGCCAGAATGCCAGGCAGCAAAAGGGTATAAAGCAGAGGGGTGAAACAGGCCAGCCACAAAAGGACACCTACGGTAGGACTCCACTTCTGGGAAGTCCCTGAAACCATCAGATTCATAGAGACAGAAAGCTGATAGGGGTTGCCAGAGGCTGGGGGCGGGGACTGGGGAGCTATGTCTAATGGGGACAGAGCTTCCGTTTAGGAAGATGAAGAGTTCCAGAGGTGGATGGCAGGGATGGCTGCCCAACCACGTGAATGTGCTTAACGCCTTGGAACCGGACACTTAAAAATGATTAAGATGGTAAATTTTACGCTACATATATTTAACCACATTAAAGAAAAAAAAGAGTATTTCCCCTCCAAACCTCCCCTCCCCAACATTATAGGTCTATATGCCACTGAATTTTTTTTTTTCATATATAAAAATAGGTCTCTGGTTCATTCTAGATTTACTATGCAGAATCACCTACCGAGGAAATGTCCTGAATATGCAATCTTTACCTGAATAAATGGATCATTTTAGTTTAAAAAAAAAAAAAAAAAGGAAGGAGAAGAAAAGAGCATAAAAGGCGCCCATAAAACTAGACGACTGAAGCAGGACCCAGCACCAGTCGTGAAGGATGTCGGTGTTTCCCATCGTCCTTCTGGAAGGCAGATGTCCTCGGACAGGAACAAAGCGATGGAAGGCCATCTGCGCAGCCGCAGCAGAATTGGCAAAGGAGTGCCAGGCAGGTAGTATTGAGAGGAAGGAAGCAGCAGGACAAGCCCGGACTTAGCTCCTGAGGTGCTGGGCTCAAGGCCATCGTGGCAAACGGGGCAGAAGGGGCATTCTCAGGGGACACAGAGAACAGGAAACAGGAAATACCTATATCGGAGCGGTCCCCTCCAAAACGGATGGTTCTTCCTTCTCATACTTTTTTTTTTCTTTTTTTAAAAGATTTTATTTATTTATTTGAGAGAGAGAGAGACAGTGAGAGAGAGCATGAGCGAGGAGAAGGTCAGAGGAAGAAGCAGACTCCCCATGCAGCTGGGAGCCCGATGCGGGACTCGATCCCGGGACTCCGGGATCATGACCTGAGCCGAAGGCAGTCGTCCAACCAACTGAGCCACCCAGGCATCCCTTCCTTCTCATACTCTTAAATATTCCCCCAAACAACAGTTGTAATGAAAGGCCGCAAGAACCACGTGAAGATGGGCTCCCTGGAGGGACCCAGCCTGGGACAGAGGGCCAGTCTTCTTGGGGCTCAGCCCACCCCACCCAGGCAGGTCTCTCTGTCCCCTAGTCGGTGACAGGCTTAGATGGCTCAGTGGGGCAGGCATGGGCAGTGGGCCCTAGTGTTCCTCTGCAGACAAGGGGACTTGTTAGACACCATACTCCCCATGCCCTGGGCCTTCCCAGAAAATACACTGTTAACCATGCCTTTTATTTTCTGTATTCTGGTGCTTTGATCAGGTCCTGGCTGCCCCTGGAGGGACTGCACCTGCCAGGACTAGCCAGTCCCTAGATAGCAAACCACTCATCTGCGAGCACACATTTCACAGAAAAACCAAACAACCCAGAGTCCACTCCCAGCCACCTCCTCCATGGTTCCCCCACTCTGGGTCACTGCCTACCTGTCCTTGTCACCCAGGGCCACGTACCAGACAACCAGGGACAGCCCCTAGGCCCCAGAGTGCTGATCACTTCGAACTAGCCAGTCTTAAGGCTGCTTCCCCTGCAGGCTTCCCTCGGAAACCACAACAGAGGCTCCTACCCACAGTTTCCCTCTTCTGATCCACCTGCTGACCCACCTTCCCCGGGGGGCTCCCTGGAGTGCGGCAAGCCCCCTCCTCTTGGGCTCTGTGAGTAACCCATTATGTTCTCCATGACAATCGTCTCCTGGTCTGTTGGCTTTGCCAGAGCTGAATAATCATAAAACCTAGATTTAAAGCAAGCAGTGCATGACAACAGTGGAAGGGGGTGTCACAAGCTGCGGGTGGCCAGCTGTAGGGATGTGCAGGGACACAGTGGGCCTCATCCCTCTGAACCAGCTCTTCCCTCACCTGGTGGGGACTCTCGGGGACCACCAACTCCCCAGAATTGCAGATGGTCATGGGCATGCAGGGGTGCTGGAAGGGGACTGAGAGCTCTGCCCGACAGAGGTGTCCGTGTGGAGGTTGGGAGGCTGTGGTGGGACCCTGAGCCCAGGCTCCCTGTGACTGCGGCCTAACCCTGAGCCCAACTGCTGTCACACTGGGAGGACCCCACATCCCTGAGCTCTGGCACATCTGTCTGGCATGGAGGGCATCTCTGAGGCCAAGGGCATGGAAGGCTGAGTAGAGTAGTTACCAGGGAAGCTACACAGCCTCAATTTCCCTAGCAGTCTCCCCATCCTCAGCTTGACAGGCAGGAGAATCTGTCCATGATGGTGATGGGCAGGGTGGGGCAGGAGGGGCCCAGGTAGCGCTGGCAGGGACCAACCGGGAAGCATGTGCCCCCTGTGCCGTTCCACCTCTGCCCTCAGCCTGGACTGCTGGATGGGAACTCAAGTTTGCCAGCAAAGGATCCTGCCCTGGAGCCCCAGTGAACAGAGACCGAGGATGTGGGAGAATCTGGGGACCCAGGTTCGGGGATAGAGAAGCCTATGAGCCCGAGCTGGGTGTGCGTCACAGGTCTGGGGTGTGAGGGGGCAGCTCAGGACAGGGGAGAGCGAGAGGCAACCTGCTATTGCCGGCATGTGGCTCCCCAGCTGCCCCTACCCCCGGGAGATTCTCAGAGCTTCCGTCAGTCCCCATGAAGATCTCAGGGACAGCGGAAGGGGGTCCTAAACCACGGTCAGCACGTGCAGGGAGGCCAGCCATGAGAGTGAGCCCCAGGCTCCTCTGGCTGTTGGGGTGCCCTCCAGGAGCAGGGGCATGTCTACAGGCCCAGTGCACACAGCGGAGGCCCCCACTGACGGGCCTGCTTACCCATAGGTAGACAAGCAGAGGAGCCTGAAACCATGCTGCGACATCTGAAGGCCCTTGGGAACTGACTCGGAGCAACCCTTGAGTCTGCAGCCCGGGGCTCACTGGGGTCAGTAGCATTCAGGGGCCTCAGCCCCTCAGCACTGCTGGGCATGGGTGTTCCCCTCAGGCACAGGCAGGACTCATCCACAGACCCCGCCGTTCCTGGGCCCCGTGGGTCCTCGGCCGGCCTGTGACCATGGTGCAAGGCCATGGCCCACAGCCCTGGCCTCAGCATCTCACAGGCCTGAGGCACTCCCTCTATGTCTCCTGTACCCTAGGTTGGGTACCTCGTGTGCCAGGTGAAAGGACTTACCTGACACCCTTGGCCCTGAGCTGGAATTTAAATCCCCAACTCCGATCCAAATCCTGGCCCCATTGGCTCCCTGCCTCCAAAGGGAACCCCCTCTCAGGTACCTGGAGGGGCCACAGCCCAATCCCAGCCTGCTGGCAGTCCTGACCTCCCTAGACCCTCGCTAGTCAATGTTTCTCATCTGGCCTGTGTGTGTGTGTGTGTGTGTGTGTGTGTGTGTGTACGCGCACGCACACATGCAAACTCGTGCACTAGTCTGTGCTGGTACATGTGTGGACATGTGTTCGTATATGCATGTCCATGCGTGTGAGCATGTATGCACATGTATGTAGACATCCAAGCTATGGCACCTGCCCCAGGGACAGGTCTCTGTAGGAGCTCTGTCCCCATGTCCTCATGTCGTTAGATACGTGGGACATCATGGAAACAGATGCCCAAATAGGCTGAGACCAAAGCAGCCCCCACACTCACAAGGCACCCATGCCCAGTGCAGGGCTGCAGGGACATGAAGACCAGGCAGGACCCTCTTCCACCAACACCCAAGTCCAAGCTCAGGGTGTCAAGGTCAGGCAGAGGTAGGTGGACCCCAGGAAGGCCTCAAGTGGTAGAGTCTATTACTTAGAAAAGGACAGGCACTTTCTGTGCCTGAAGGAGGGCACTCCCAAGAGAGGGCACCTACCTTGGAGGACAGCAGCCCTGCCTACCAGTGAAGCAGGTCCCCGATCCCCAATGAACCACTCACCTGCTGGGGACAGAGACACAGGACTGGCAGGCACTAAGAAGCCTGGAGAGGCTGGAGGAGCCCAGTCTTTTCCCCCACATGGAGATTAGGTGCCATTAGTGAAATTGAGGCTTGGGGGTTGCAGGCCTTGATCAAAGAGCCAGAAATTTCTATGGGGCCTCAGAGGGTCCCCTAACTCTCAGAACCCCCAACAAAGGCCAGAAACCGTGGTGAGGTCCATGATCAGGGCAAGATCCCTTCCCTGGGAAAACAAGGGTGGCTGTAGGTGAGCTTAATAACAGGAAGCCCAGAAATTGCAAACACAGGATCCCAGTGGGGTACCAGATCTGGGCCCCAGGAAGAGCAGGTGTCAGGAGGAAACCAAGACTGGGAGGGCAGCATGGGTGTGGATAGTAGGGCTGCCCTTTGCGGGAGGTGGGATTTGTACCCAGCTACCCCTAGACTCCGTTCCAGAGCCCTTGTGGACTGTTGGGGAACCCAGGACCAGCACCATCCTCTTGGGCCTCAGTCCCATGTGTGTGACCCCTCTGCACCCACCCTGCCCTGCGTAAGAACTCCCAGGTGCTGCTATGAGCACCAAGACGTTCCTCTTGCCTTATAAATCAACAGCACAGACAATGCTCCGTCAGGCCCCCCAGCCACATATCTAGGATCTGGGCCCCGGGAACCAGCCAAAGTCGGGCAGTCCTGCTGTCCATCATGCCCTGCAGATAGATGGTGCAGGGCCCAGCTGGACACTCCTCTTCAGGCCAGCCCACAGCCTGTGCCCACCCTGGGCCCTCCATGTCTCAGTTTACCCTCTCCTGCTTGCCTGGAGCCTGCGGAGGCATCCCAGTGGTCCGGCATGGGGCAGGTGGAGGCCAAGTCCAACAACCCACCCAGCCTCCTCCTGGGCCGGGACCCACTGCCGGCCTTGCCCTTGCCTCCTGCCCCATTCCCTGCGGGGCTGCAGTGCTGGTGATGCCTCTCAGAGCTTCAGGGTCAACAGTGCTCCTTCAGGACTGCTGTGTCGCCGTGCCCCAGCCCCCAGTGCGATGCACCAAACAGCACCCTATTCTTTAAAGGCACACAGCTTTGAGGATGTAAAGCCAAATCCTCCTTCTGTTTCCTAGGAATGATTATCATTTTGTTTGTAAATCACAGAGCGCGCAGTTTGCCCTTTCCTGTCCTTCTCCCTTCTAAGCCTCAGGGGCAGAGTGGAGTTCACACCGGCTCATGAGACCTTTGGACAGCAAGCTCACAGACCTGCTGTGCCCTGGGCAGCAGAAATTTCAGAGAAAGCCTTCCGAACAGTCCTTGCTGGACTCCAACGGTTCCTGGGAGACCAGCCCCAAGCAAGGGCGGTAGGTGACGGAGGACAGTGTGTCCCTCCCACGCCTGGGGAGGCTTTCCAGAGTAGGCAGGTAACATTTAGCAGCAGAGCAGAATCAAGTAACGGCAATGACAGCAGAGCCACCTCGAGCCACAGCCAGCCACCTCGGTCCCTCTTCGCAGCAGCCCCAGGACCGGCTACAAGGGTCAGGATCTGAGCCCGGGCCACAAGTCTGGCGGGAGCAATGCCAGGATTCCAATCCACCCAGGCTGACGCCTGCTCCACCAGGGCTGTCACCCACCCCATAGGACGGGTGTCCCGCAGGCAAAACTCCTGCCCGGAACCACCGCTGGATCTCTAAGCATGCGGCTTAGAAGGCCTAAGGCCCCCAGCAGCTGTGCCTATCCCCAAAGACCCTTCCTCTGGCTCCTGCCCACCCGTGTGGTCCCCGTCACTCTGGGCCGCCCCAGGCTAAAGCCGGCTCCCTGAGTGACAGCAATTAGGGCCGTGGCTGGCAGAGCGGCCTGCTCCCCCCGAAGCACCTGATGCGGCAGCAGCTCCCCGGGGGCCGTCGCACTCCGGCTGCGGCTGAGGCGCTTGGAATCGCTGCTTTCTGCTGTAAAAATGGAAACATCCCCTACGTGAGACACAAGCTGGCAAGGAGGATGCCACTGTGAAATCTCGCACCCCGAGGCGGGCAGCGGCGGCGGCCAGGGGCCCACCAGGCAAGAAAGGCTGCGCGGTGGTGGTAGGGGGGAGCCAAGAACTGGGGGGCGCAGGGGCGAGGCACAGACCCCCCAGCCAGACAACCCTGCTGGGAACACGGGCTAGGCCCTCCCTGCCTAGAGCGGCCGTTTTCCAAAAACGCCAACGGAGCCAGCCGCACTCGGCTTCCAGCCCCCGCCCGGAGCCGGAAGAGCCGTGAGTGAGGTGGGCGAGCGGGCACAGTCAGGGGGGACATCACAATGAGAGCTGGAGTGACTTCCCTCGGGCCCAGAGAGGCAGGGCTGGCCCAGAGTCTACAGCTCTGCTGCCAGGAGGGGTCTGGGGTCAGTGATGGGGGTGTGGGTCACAAGGAGGGTCCCTGATCCACCACGCCTGGCTGTCCTAGCCAGGGCTTCAGAATGAAACACACAAGCTCAGCGCACACAGGACCTTAGCCCGTGTCTCCTGGACGCAGTCAGGATGGGGGGAATGCAGCATGGGGCACCCTGATGACCCCATCAGACAGCATTTTCCTGGCTGGGACCTTTCTTCCCAGCACCTCTGGGCACTGCTCAGCTGCAGGCTTGGCAGCTCAGGACTAAAATGTTCTTCGTGCTAACTAAACTAGCGCCTGCAAACACCCAGTAGTGCCAAGAGCCTGCGTTGTGCCTGTGAGCCCTCCCCCACCTGGCAGGGCTGTTCTCACCCCCAGATTCACAGAGAACAGTGCACGATGCCCGTTTGTTCTATTGCCGGTGGCCACTGGCCAGTGCAGGCCCTGGGCTGTGAGCCCCAGGTGGCCTGGTGGGGAGCGGAGCCTCCCTTCGCCCACTGGGGACAAAATAAGGCGACGCCCGCTGCAAGGTGTGGTCGAGTGTCCCCTGGCAGGCTGGCACTGGGAGCACTTTCCTTGGGAGTTGCTGGTTATCCTGCGGAAAAGAGGAGGGCCAGGGCTTGTCCTCCAGCCTTAGGGCCCAGGCCCAGCTCCCAGGCTGGTCATGACCGCCCCTGTCCACATCCTCTGGCCAAGGACTCCACTCTGAGCTCCCTGGTCTCCGGGGCACGCCACCAGGTACTCCTGCTTAGGACTGCCCCAGAGCTTGGCCAGACTTTTGGGCCCCCCAACTGTCAAAAGTAATTCCCTGGAGGGGCGCCTGGGTGGCTCAGTGGGTCAAAGCCTCTGCCTTCAGCTCAGGTCATGATCCCGGGGTTCTAGGATTGAGCCCCGCATCTGCTCAGCAGGGAGCCTGCTTCCTCCTCTCTCTCTGCCTGCCTCTCTGCATGCTTGTGATCTCTGTCTATCAAATAAATAAATAAAATCTTTAAAAAAAAAAAAAAAGCAATTCCCTGGAAACTGAAGTCAGCATAAAGCCTGGACCACCCGTGTACTCACACCCATGTGCACCCTCACCAACCTTTGTTAATACCTACTGACTCACGCATGCACCCACACACTCATCAGAAACATGCACACTCACACCTGTCCACAGTTGCTGTGCATTTGTACTGACAGGCGTGCACGCTTATCACACACGTGCACACCCACACGTACGCATACACCACACAGGCATGCTTGCACGCTTGCTCGCTCACGTCCTCGTATCCCCGAAACTCACGCCCACACATGAGGACGCCAGCCTGCTCTCGCACATGCAGCCTTGCACACACACATTCTCGTGCGCACAATTCACATGCACACGCACGAGCAGGTCCTGGCTTTTCGTCCTCACTCAGGCCCCTTGTGCAGGCCCCTCGCCGACCTTGAAGGGCAGGCTCCCCCTGCAGCTGCCACCAGGCGCCCTCTCCCACGTGTCAGGCAGGCAGCCAAGGGCCTGTCAGCTACGCCAGACCTTCCTCGGCACCCCAGAGACTCCGGGTGTGCCCTCGTCACCTAGGCAGGCCCTGGGCTGAGTGGTGAGCAAGTGAGCAGGGAGCAACTTCAGGCGGCTGGTGGCCGGCCAGCCTATCGCTCAGTTGCCCACCTGCTCAGTGACTGTGGAGACCGGGTACCCCGGGGCTGGGTGCTCTGGAGCCCTCCCTGGAACGGGCCCCCAGGAGGGTATGCAGTGAGGTGTGGGGCAGGCAAGGACTGGGAGGACAGAAATAAGGCAGTAAAGATGAGAGCAAGGCCCCTCCCCACATAAAACTCATGCCTGAGTTTTGTTTTTTACCAAAGACCTGGAAGTCATGTGATCTAGAGAAGAACTCCCAACAAGTGGCTTTGCTAGCCTCTGGCAGCACAGGCCAGGAGGACCCTGTCTGGGCCAGGGTCCTGTGCCAAGACAGGGCAAGGGTCCAGGTGGATTCCTGGGGCCCAGGTGTTGGGAACCATACCGAGGGGCAAAATCAGGTGCAACGCGTGGGCTCAAAGTTGTATGCAAACGCCACTGCCTGGGGTGGGACCATAGGTCATAGTGTGGCACTGGGGCTTCCCTGCTAGGGGGAGAGGTGACACCTACCCTCCTGCAAGGCCCAGCCAGGAGGGTCTCCTCCTCAGCCAGGGGTAGCCCTGCCCCTCCAAGTACTGGGCAGGAGCGTGGGGCTGCTGTGCAAACAGGGTTGGTAAGGTGAGACAGGACCAAGATGGGAAGGGAGGCTGGGGGACTTACTGGAGGTTACCGGTCTTAGTGCAGCTGTGCACGGAGGCTCCGTGGGGAGAGTGAGGGAAGCTACACAGGGGAAGGGAAGCCAAGCCAAGGGCAACCTGTTCTCATGGAAGCACTGGGCACAAGCAGCATCCAGCATATTCTGGCTCTGGGCAGAGGTCAGCTCTTGTACCCCACATGGGTCAGACACCACAAGCTGCCCTGATGGCACCCCACACCCAGGGCCGAGTCTGACCATCCTCCTGCCTGTCCAGCTCCTGTCCATACCTGAGCAGCCCCTGGGCACTTGGTACTGAGCAAAGAGGCTTGTTAATCAACTTTGTGCTAGGTTTGCTCAGTATTCAAGGGCCTCCCACCAAAGGCTGTCTACAGCTTCAGACCCTTCCCTGTGCCCTGGGCCCCGCCTGGCATGGCCCAGATTCCACACTCCAAGCTGCAGGGCCTGGTTCCAAGGTGGCTGTCCATGGGGGCTTCCCACACCCCCAGGCAGAAGGCCAATCTCCTTTACACAGTGGGCTCCGGATGGGACCATCCACCACCAGGAAGTTCCAGCTCTCAAGAAAGAGGAGTTGCGGATGCCTGGGTGACTCAGTTGGTTAAGCAACTGCCTTCAGCTCAGGTCATGATCCTGGAGTCCTGGGATCGAGTCCCACATCGGGCTCCCTGCTCGGCAGGGAGTCTCCTTCTCTCTCCTTCTCCTGCTGACCTCTCTCCTCTCATGTGCTTTCTCTCTCCCATTCTCTCTCTCTTTCAAATAAATAAGTAAAATCTTAAAAAAAAAAAGAGGAGTTGGGGTCCTAGGACAGCACCCAGGACCACCCATGCCTATGCTCACAGACCAGCGAGTGAGGGAAAGCCCACCCAGCTCTTGAGGGCTGGCTGGGGCAGGTGGAGTTTCCAGCCAGCATGGCAAGCTGTCCTCATCATCACCTGGGGGAACCCAGACTCCCCCCAACAAGAGTAGACCGAGGGAGCGAGTTGGGGGACATGGTGCTTACCACAGCAGACAGAGACATGCGGTGCTTCAGGAACAGAAGGAAGCCAAGCTGAAGGGGTGACTCAGCCGGTGGTCGCCCCCACAGTCTGGGGGTCTCTGCTTGCTTTCACTTTCTGACTGTCACATGACTCCCAGGCCTATCCAGCTTTGAGGAGGGATTGGCCTGGGGACAGGGCCTGGGCAGAGGTGGTCAGGGCTGGGGATGGTTCTACCTCCTTCCCTCCCCATTGCCTGCCATGGCTCAAACATCCAGAGCTCAAAGGCCAGAGACTCCAGGGATGGAGGCCTTGGGCGTGAAGATGTGGCCAGCACTCAGTCTCCATCTTCCCTGGACACTGGCCTGACCAGGTGGTGGGATGCTTTGCTCTGGTTCCCATCCCTTGAAGCTCCTGAGGTCGCCCAGGGAAGCTGGCCCTCGGCATGCCATTTGGTCTCTCAGCTCAGGGTTTCTCCTACGGTCCATGCAGCCACTAGGAAAGGGCAGGCCCATGGTCAAATTGGGACGGACCGTCAGAGATCACTGGACAGGGTGTGCACAGGGGCCTTGTCTCACCCTGAGCCAAGGTCTGCAGCCTGGGTGTGTTTAATCAGGGGCTGGGTATGCTGCTTTAAGGCCTCAAAGCATTTGCTGGGCAGGTCGCCAAATGCAGGGGGAAAGTAAGGCTCAGACACACATTTTGACAAGTGCCAGGATCCCCAGCCAGATCCTCAAAGTGGGGGGCAACACAGAACTTCTGATGGGGGGGAGACCAGTCTGGGCCTGGAAACCCTAGTGATTACCCCGCCTGGCTGTCACTTACGTCACCACGGTTTTATTTGTGCCCCGTTTTGGGGAAGGGCACCGTGTGCTGGGAGATGTCCAGTGAGGAATTTAACAAGGTCAATCATGCTGGCACTATCCAGGAGCCCCCAGATCACAGGGCGTAGAGTGCCTCTTTCCCAGGATCCAAAGAGGCAGTCCCTTCTAGGCCCACCTTGGAAAGGGCTGAGCAACTGCCTTGGGCCTCCTGGGCCCCTCACGGTCTCCCTGAGTCAGGCTGGGGTGGGCCTACAGCACCAGCACCAGGCTGGGCACTGACTAAGCTGCCCTTCCTCAGCCACTGCCTGCCACATCACCAGCCACGGCTGCCAGGCCCAAGGTAGAGCACAGTGGAGACCACACTCCTGCCTCTCAGGGGCCTGTCCACGGCGCAGAGCCACCTGAAGTGCCCACGGGTCACTGGCCATAGTCTTAGGCTCCTGCTGCCAGAACAAGCGAGTGGCCATCTTTTTTCTAACTCAGCCCATGCCTGGCTCTACAGCAGAAGGCAGACGGGAAGGCAGGGCGGGCACTGCAGACCAGGGGCCCCAGCCAAACTCCAGCAGGCTGACAGTAGTGTGCATCGGTGAGGCTCTGCACACCAGCCGGGCCTGTCTCCGTTGCCACCGTACGTCCTGCCGAGGCTTACCATGCTCTCTTCACCACAGGGCTTGTCAAATGCATGAATGATCGAGCAAGAGGTGAGTCACGGGCTCCCCCGGGCTCACACTAAGGCCATCAGGATGCAGAGGGGACAGGACTGGCCAGTTCACACAACTGATAGGGGAGGGAGTTAGCCTCCCATCCCTTGCCCGGTCAGAGAAGGGACTTGACACAAGATCCCCCCAGAGACTAGGCTGAAGCATGACCCCACCTCTGTCCCCAGGACCACCCCCTCACTCCCACCTCTGTCCCCAGGACCACCCCCTCACTCCCACCTCTGTCCCAAGGGCCGCCCCTGCCCAGTAGTTGATCACCTGATTGAGAGCAGCATTTAAGGGCCCAGGGAGAAAAATCAATTCTCCTGGTTCTACTCTAATCCATCAGTTCCATTTCTGATCAATTTCCTAGTGCCCAGGGTCAGCACGGGGCTATAGTGCCCGGCGCAGATTAGCTCCTGGATCAGGATGGCTGAGGTGGCAGGGGCTGTCCCAGGGCCTCAGCTCCTCCCCATAGCAAGACCACCCCAATGCCAAGGCCCTACCTGTCAGGGGCCACCCCAGCTGCCCACTCTCTCTAAGGCAAAGGTGACAACCTCAGCCTCCCCTGGGAAGGTAGGAGGCATCGCACAGGTGGGCCTCGAGAACCAGGGCCTGAGAAAGGAATGGATGTGCTTTCCTCTGCTTGGAGGTTTCAGGCTGCCACTCAGGGAGGCCTGCAGAGCACTGAGCCAGAGGGCCACTGAACCGGGAAATGGCAGTCCCTCCTGAGTTTGACTGACCAGGAAGCAGACTCCAGGCCCTCTGTGGACGCCACCATGCAGAGACCCACAGGCACAAGGCATGACAGAGGCCCAGTGCCCCTGAACCCTCCCCTTCTTGGCCCCTCCTTGGCCTCCTCCCAGCCTTCCTAGGCCTTGAAACCACACGGAAGGTGCAGGGGTCTTGGGCAAAGCATGTGAGGGGGCAGAGTCAAGGTCCCAGATAAAGTAAAGGAAAGCCCCATGTCAGACAGGGGCTAGCCCAAGGTGGGGCAGGAAGAGGTTGGAGGGCACACTGTGTGCCCAGGATATCTGAGCCTGTCATGCTCAGGGAAAGGACCTTCACAAGGAGGGACTTTGTCCCACTGCCCCCACCCCCCTTACAGCCACCAGGCCCCACTAAGGTCCCCCACACAAGCCCAGACTCAGGGCAGGCTTGAGCTCACCCAGCTCCCCAACCAGGGGGGCTAGGCTGAGTCTCTAGCTGCTCCCCACCATGACCCCTGGCCCACAAAGCCTGGTAGACCCTCAGCCGGCCTAAGCCCCCACTTTACCCCTCAGGCACAGTTCGTGGTCATCAGTGGCCTTCCTGTGCACAGAGGTCAGACCCCAGCCCTGGCCCCACCTGCTGGGGACCTGGGGGAGCCTCAGCTCCCTCACTGCGATCCAGTGACATTGTTGGGGCCCAGATTAAACGAGTTGCTGCGGCTGCCGCGCTGAGAACCTCAGCGGAACAGGCCAGCGCTGGAGGACGAGTGGATTAGACGGTGGTCAATATTTGTGGAATTGAATTGAATCCGTCATCTGGGAGCCATGCGTGTTCTGGTTAGTTCTGCAGTTTCTGCCACGGATGAGCAAAACCCAGGGCACGGGCCCCTCAAAGGCCCCAGTTGGAGCACAGTCCAGGAGCAAGAGGCCCATGGGAGCCCTGTGTCCTGCGGCTATGGCAGGCTGGGCTGGGTGGGCAGGGGGCTGAGGCCAGCATGGGCAGTTAGGGGCAGGAAGATCCTGGGAGTGCCGGGACAGTGGGGGGTTAGGGGAGTTCAGTTGGGATCTCAGGTTCGAGGGGAATCTGCCCTGGCCCCTAGTGGGGCTGAGATCCCACAGCCCAGGCCCCACCCCTCTCCTGGCTCTTACAGGTCCTTTAGGAAACGGGGTGTGTTGGGTCTAGTGTCCCGGTGGCCAGACCACAGGGCTGCCCCATGTATTGTGCTGGTTCCCATTCAAGACAGACGGACAGTGGGGACAAGGTGGGAGCGGCGCCCCGGGGAGGGGACCTGTGGCCCTCACCCAGAGCCCACACTCGCAGCCCCAGTTCCTGGCCTCAGCCCCAGCCACGGATCGTCCTCCGGCTGGTGCTGCCCACCCTCAACCCCCAAAACCCAAATTGGATTAGTTGTGTTTAGAAAGAGGCAAAGCTGCTTGTATTTGAGCAAAGGCTCAGCAGATTACGCTGGGCCCAGAGGGGGCCTGGCTGCAGGAAGGGGGTTCGACGCAGGAAAAGCTGCACCGGCACGTGTTCGTCGAAAACAAACTCAAGGGGATGATCTGCCTCAACTCGGCCTTCTGCCCACCCTGCAAACACCCTCTCGACTAGACACAGTTAGGTCTCCACCACTGGGCGCCAAAGCTGCCCGCGGGAGAAGAGCGTGGTGGCTGACGTGGTGGCAGTCACTTCATGTGCCTGTGACCTGGGTGCCCGCCCATCACACCCATGCCAGCAACTGGGAAAGCCTCAGACAGGCAGAAGTCCCAGAGGCCAGACCTGGTCCAAGGGCCCTGAGCACAGGCCTGAGTCTGCAGGGGACACTGAGGCAGAGCCTGTTGGGTGAGCTGTGGAGCTATATGGCTATTTCTGGCAATAGGTCCGGCGGGGGGAGGAGGCTTTCTACCTCACCATCCCCAGGCCCCTGCCCTTGGTACCAGGAAATAACCCCCTTGTGAGCCCCCCTAACCCTGCCTGGGCCAGCCACAAGGGAGGATAGCAAACATTTATTTGATAAAAATGCAAATAAAATCCTTCCACTATAAAGATCCTGTCTGGTTTGGGGAGAGTAAAGTGAGCAGGGAATGTGGGGTGTGGGGGGTTGTGAACACCTCCCTTCCTGGGAGGAATGCCACCTGGAGTGGCCAACAATGTGGTCACGGACACCCCTGTTAACAATAAAGAAACCCTCACAGAGGGGGCCTGTCCAGGCCTCTCGGTGGTCTAGGCTCCAACCTGGCTGCCCATTTGGGCTGGCAGGTGTCTCTCCTGCCTCCACATCCAAGTCCAGTGCCCCATTCCCACCTGAATGGCTCTTGGGGGTACTCCACCCTGTCCCTGGCCCTCCTGTGTCCTTGGGCCGGGGAGTGGTCCCCCGGATGCTGGAGATGGGATAAGGGGCAAGAAGAAACAGAGAAGAGAGAGCATAGAAGGGATGAGGACAGATACATCCATCTGTATGTGGATGGGTTATTTCCCGGTACCAAGGGCAGGGGCCTGGCAGATGAGGGGGGCCTGGAAGATGAGGGGGGCCTCCTCAGAGGGAAACTGAGATTGCCAGAGGAACAGGTGCTCAGAGCACCACAGCCCACCCCCAAATTCCCTACCTCTACTCATCTCTCAGGGCTCATTGGCTGAGAGTAGAGCCTAGAGGCCCAATGGGGACTACACCCAGCCCAAAGTGGTGGGGTTCGGGGGGCAGCAGACGGAACAGAGCTGTGAGGTTGCTGGGTGGGTGGACCGGGTATGAGTCGGGGAGCTGGAGGTGAGCTGGCCCTAGGATCGCTGAGCTCTGCTCCTGGGAACACTTGCCCCAAGGTATCTGGGATCGCTGGGGCCCCAAGCTGGGGTCCCCGAGTCCCCCGGCTGGTTTCCCAGCTCTCTGCAGACAGCACTGGGCCACCCGCCCCCTGCCCCCCGCATACCCTAGCCCTGGCTGTTCCCCGAGTGAGCGACGGCCATCAATTATTCAGCTGCTGCATCTCAGCCCTCTCTCCGTTAGTACCTCGTAAAGTCAGCGAAGATAAATCTCTCGGCTTGCTTCCGCCAGCTGACAGGGAGCAGGCAGGCGCCTGGGCAATGAGGGCTCAGCCCTGGCCCCCGAGCCTGTGAGGAGCATCCCCGGCGGCCTGCACGGCTCCTCAGCTATTAAGCCCATAACTCAGCGGAAGCTGAGCTGGGCGTGCTGCGTCTCGGTTCCTGTGATGAGGCGAGGTCCGCCCACCAGTCACAACTGCGCCAGGCCATGGGCAGAGTGACACTCCAGCCGACAATGGGGCCACTTCAGAGGAACCCATCCGGTCTCAAGAGCTGCGTTTAATTCTGTGCCTGGTGGAAGGTTCCTGGGCTCTGGCTTCCCCCTGACTGCCCCCCAGAGGACGCTGGGCAGCCAAGGAGCACAGGCACAGGATCTGCAGAGGCCAGCGAGGATTGAGGACAACTGGGGCACACAGTGAGCCCTGTCTGCAAGCCCCCGGCCATACCCAGGATGATCATGGAGATGACCCTGGTCACCCCTAGGGGAAGAGGCAGTCCCAGACACACCTTTCAAGAGAAGAGCCATCTGCCACCATGGTGAGCCCCGGAGCCTGGGTTGGGTATGGGAGGCTGCCCAGGAAAACCAGTGCCTGCCCGGGCCACCCCGGGAGGAACCCTCACAGCCCTGCATCTCTAGCAAGGCACTTGTCCCAGTGAGGAAAGATGGAAGGTCCAGGTCAGGCCCCTGCCCCTCCGCATAGCTGGGAGAGAGTTTGTTGACTGAGTCCATGACCCCTCTTCTCTGCAGGATTTGGGGTGGCCTCTGCAGTGCATGGAGTATGAGCAAAGGGGAGCAGTCACAAGGCAGCAAGACAAGGTGGGCAAGGGAGGTGTGGCGTGGGGGCGAGGGCGGGGTTTTAGGAGTGGATCCCACTCCGGGCAGAGTCACGCCCACCCTGTGGACCTATCCCATGGTAGACCCGCCCAGGGGCCCACTCCCAGAGCCCTTGGCTGTGTGGTGAGCCAGAGCTCCAAGGATCCTCGTTATTCCGGGCCAGGGGAACTAAAATGCCTGCAGAGCAAAGGGGCACAGCCCAGCTGTGGCGACTCAGGCAGTTGGAGGGCCTGCCAGGCAGCATGGCCCAACTGGCCTTCCAGCTCCTGGGGGTCATTCCCCTCCCCACTCCCATCAGCCCTCACAGGGCAGGGGCTGAGACCCGGGTAATGAGCCCGGAGGTGCCACCAGTCCCCACAATTAGCAGTAACGAGTTGACAGGCGCCCGATGCAGGCCACAGGTCAAGTGCTAATCGAGACTGCTAATTACCTCGACAAGGCTGGGAAGTGGAGCAGTCCCTCCCCTCCGACCATTCATCCTCTGGATGTGGCTCCTGCATCACCACCATCACCCCTCCCCCTGCCCCAGAGCTAATGGGGTTGCATTTCAGCTATAACCACAAGGCTGCTGCGCAGAGAGAGGCTGGGCTGGTGAGGGACACCCAGAGCCAGGCTGGGGCTTCAGGGTCTATCCCTGACTGGTACCCAGCCCAATGGCCATGCTGGCCCGCTCACTGGGTCCCTCTCAAGGCACTGGCTCTGGCTCTCCATCTCACAGTCCTTCAGGTTGGGTACCCCAGCAGCTGTCCCAGGCCTGTTTCACAGCCAATCCAATTCTGCAAACTACGTCGAGCTCCTAACACTGCCCGCTGGACACCAGCCACCCCAGAAACCTAGCCTTCCTCACCTGCCATCCTGCAGCCCAGACAACCGCGGGGCTCATGTCCAGCTTTTGTACCGACCACCTGGTACCAGCTTCGGCCACAGCTTCAGGCTCATCCCCAGTCCACAGACCTGTCCCCTCTCTACCTCTAGGCCCCAACTTCTGTTAATGTGACCAGGGATGGTATCTGAGAAGTGCCCAGCCACATAGGGACTCATGGGGCTTTGGAGGCTGATTCCAAGTCTCTTTCTTTTCTGTCAAACCGACCCTCCACCTGACCCTGAATCATCAGGTTTTGTGGCCAAGGACAAGGCCCCTCCATTACAATTAGGACCCATCTCATTCCGTCTGTGTTCAGGCCTGGTCTCGTCCCCACCCGTGCCCCTTGGGCCATGCCCAGCTTGGTAGTGCCTCCACGGTGTCCCCTGGAAGTCTACCTGGTGGGACTGCAGGGCAGGAGCTCACCCCTGGGGTCCTGTCTCACATCCCATCAGCTCACTCTTTGGGAACATCTCCCTCAGAGGGGGCGTAGCATGCCTCCCCGTCCCTCACTGCCCATCAGCAGGGGTGAGGGCATTGGCTCCAGGCTTCTCCTCACCTGCCCTCATCTCCAAAGGGGAGGGGGCCTCCCTCTGGCTCTGTTTGCATGCTTGCCCCCCCTCTCCAGAGCCCCTACAGCCTGCCAAGGTCAGCGGCAGCAGGAAACGCCACCAATGGGACCCTGAGCAGCTACAGAGATGAATTACGTGGAAGGAGGAACAACCCGTGTCTGGTGCCGGCTTGGAGGGAACCGCCATCAGGAAGAGCTCATTTCAAGAGAACATCCTCTGTCCTCAGGAGAGAGGGACCCAGCTGCCTGGCTTCCCAGAACACAAACGTGCCTTCTGTCAGCTGCATTACATCAACTTCCGTGACTCGATTGCCCTTCAAGGGTGAGGGGATCAAGCGTCCGTGCATATGGGGGAGGCGGGGCGTTAAAGCAGCTAGATCCACACAGACCTGCGCAAGCCACTCTGGGCCAGACCTTTGTGGCCCAGAACCGACTGCGGGACCCCGCGTCCCCTCGCCCTGGGCACCACTGCTCCCCCCTGCCCCACACAGCCCACCTCACAGCTTCCTAAATCAAACACACTCCGGGGCTGCGAAGGCTCTAGCTCACGTTCGCATGCTGGCCAGCAAGCAGGGCCAGTGGCCGCTCTGGGTGGAAATCTGTCTTCAGGGGCTTCTTGTCCAGCCGCCGCCCAACTCTGCCACCTCCCTCCTTCCCTCTCTTGCCCTACTGCCTGCTCCAGGTGATCCAAACGCCTGACATGGGGACCAAATGGGTCTCCTCAGAGCACCGTCCACTTCTCCCCTCCCTGGCCAAGTCCCGCACCACCACCGCCTGCCCGCCCGTCATCCCTCCGACAAGAGTTTTCTGTCACCCCCCACTCACTCAGCCACACACCCCTTCCAGGCCCCAGCTCCGACCTCCCCATCCTCAGCCCTAACTCCACACCTGCTTTCTTGGCTTTGCACGTCTGCGCTGATGTCCCTGCCCTTCTGGAGGCCGGGGTCAGGTCTGTCCCCTCAGTGGCCACAGCACCAAGGCTATCGAGAACAATTTATGCAGGAAGGTGGGGAGGGCCCACAGATGGGAGCAGAGGGGTAAGGTGCTGCAAACAGAAAGAGATGAAACCGTGGAAAGGAACCGGAAGTAAGCAGGCAAATATTGACGGAACCCCCCCATGGGAAAGAACTTTCTAAGAACAAAGGCGAAGATAAGTACACTTTGTGGGAAAGCTAAATTCTCAGGTGGCTCAAAAGAAACCAGGGAGTTCAAAGAAAAGCAATGAATCGGGCAAATTTTTGACACTAACGTGACAAAAAAATTAATACCATTAACATAACACAAGCTTATCCAGAGCCAAAACACCAAGGACTTGAGAAAACTGCAGATGAGGCAGCACTCTGAAGACGAGCCCTGTCCAGTGCCCTCACCCCTCCGGCCAGGTACTGCGGGAGCCCCTTGTCCAGCGAAAGCGGCTTCAGCGGGCCAGGTGTTTGGGGCCCTGAGGCATGGGGACTCCCACCCCCTTCCTGGACTCTGTGCTCATGGGGTATGCCTTGGAGGGGCAGACCCAGCTATGTGGACTCATTGTGGCCTCAGCATTTACTTGTCCATGCAGAAAAGTTGGAAATGGCTAGATATCCAACAATACAGAGTGAAAACAAAGACCAGACAAGCACAGAGTCACACATGAAGTAAGGGTAAGGAGTGTGTGTGCACCCCAAAATCGGGAGGAAATAAATAAACCACTGTTAACCCACGGGGGTCTCCATTCTTTAGATGAATGACATAAAGCATACAGATACGAGGAGGAGGTTTCTGGGGCGTGAAGCTCAGGGCAAGAGAGTGTGGGTGCTCTGACCGAGGCCAAAGCAAAATGTCAGCACTTCTGCATGGTGATGTAGGTCCCCAAGGCTTTCCCAGGCTTGGGTCATTTCTGGGGGCAAAGCACAATCCCTCGGTGAGGGGCAGCTGTGTGGGGGAAGGATGAATGGACAGGTGGGCAAGTGGTAGAGGATGAATGAATGGGTGGACAGACAGACAAGTAGATGAGTGTACAGTTGGGTAGGTGGTGGGTAAGTGGACATGCGAATGAATGGAAGGGTGTATGGAGCAATGGATGGATGGATGGATGGATAGACAGGTAGATAAAAGAAGGGATACAGGAAGGGATGAACGGATGACTTGAAGGATGGGCAGAGGGGTGTGTGGAGGGATGGTTGGGTGGGTGGATAAGTAGGTGAATAGAAGGATGAATGGAGCTGATCAGTGATTGATTGGCTGCAGGATGGGGGGCATGGGATGGAGGGATGGAGGAAGGGATGGATGGACAGATACATGGATGGTTGGAATAGGCAATAGATAGATAGACAGACAGATGTGTGGAGGGATGGTTGGGTGAATGATTGGGGGGGTGGGCAAGTAGATGAATGAAGGGATGGGTGGATGGGCCTCTGGTATGTGAGGTATAGCCAATGGCCCCTCCTAGGCCTATTCTTTATCCCCTCCCTGCGAGGAACTCCATTGGAATCACCACTTTTCAGGAGTGAAACATTCCGTTTGTTGTGGCCTCTGCCTCAGCATCTCCCCAAACCAGCCCCTTGCCTGGGGGCTGTGGCCCAACCCTCTGCCATGAGCCTCGAGCCTCGGATCCCTGATAGCTAACTCTCCCCTCTGCCTGCCCTCTGGGCTGCTCCGTATGCAGGAGGACAGACCCCAGCATGGCCACCATAAATCTTGCCCCCCATCCTGCAGCCAATCAATCACTGATCAGCTCCAAAGCCCCTAAATGTCTCAGAGGCTCAGCCTGCGCAGCCGGCCGGCCCGTCCGCGAGAGCCACAGCCACAGCGGGCCCTGGATGCCGTTGGCTACATATATTGAACTTGAAGCATCAGATTACATGTTTGTTCAATAGCAATAAACTCCCAAAGTTTTATAGGGTCATAAAACCGCTGCCTCGGCTCCCACTTAGGCAGTGCGTAATGTCCACAGGCCGGTTTCCTTGCTAATGGGGCGGCACGAGTGATTTGGGGCTATTAGCTGGAAACATCACATCTGCATTTCCCAAAATCTCATAAATAAAGCCGCCGTCAGAGCGCACCAGACCTAGCCTTGAAGTTCTAGGAGAAGGGAGAGCGGCAGAGTGGACTGGAGATTTGAGACATGATGGGGGAGTGGGACACAAGATCAGGGGGAGTGGTGGGGGGAGGGAAGAGATGTCCATGAAACCGAGGGGGATGGGCAGGTGCCCACCCACCCAAACAGGGGCCCTGGAGCTATCCTGCTCAGCCCCTCCCTCAAGAGGGACTCAGAAGGTATCCTCTGAGCGTCCTGGGCCCCCAGCCTCACCCTCCAGGGAAGACAGTTTCAGGCAGGTCGGGGAGCTTGGAGGAAAGATGGGGAGGGGGTGGGGTGTTGTTGAACGGTGCCTCATAGAAGGGAGGATGAGAGCTCCCGGCAGAGGGAGACCATGTACAAAAGTGGAGAGGGACCATGAGGTCCCCAGGGACCCCGTGGGCCCGTCAGGGATCCAGACTGATTGAGAGTTAAAGTGATCAGACAGCTAGAGGGGCCAGACGAGGTGGCGGCAGCAAAGCTGGGGGAAATGGCCAGAGTGACCTTGAGCAGGCGGAAGTTACCTCCTGGAGTATGTTTTCAGGGGCAGGTAGAGGGAGGGGCAGAGGGGGGGAACACTTCTGCGGGGCCAGGGCCAGGACGAGGTGCTGCTGGGAGGGAGATGGAAGAAGCAGCTTAGGAGGGGGTGAGCTCCCCGTCTCAGGGACATGCCACAAGGGAAAGGAGAGGAAGGGCTGCAGAGAGAGCCTGAGGAAGGGGCTCTGCTCTGGCCTGGACCCCGGCAACCAGGCAAAGTACTCACGGGAGACGCTCAGATGGTTTGGCATGAGGAAGGCCCTGGGAAGCACGGGGACACCCCCTCCACCATGGCCAGGTGAGGACGAAAGCTGGTGTAGGCAAAGCCCCTCAAGTGGCCCCAGCCTTAGGCACCGGCCCGCTAGAAACGTGGCCAGGCTCTTAGCAATGCTGGAGTTGGGGGCATGGATGACTTTGCCCTGATCCTGTAACTTTGCTATCGAGCTAGGTCCTCAGAAATGCATTGATTTGCCAGAATCAATATTTATTGTAGCTTCAAAGTCTGGGGATGGGGGAAGCTTTGAGCTGATGAATGGAGGCCAAGCAGCCAGGGAGTAGCCACCCCGCCCCCACAGGCCTTGCCAACCTCTGCGCCTGCCCAGCCCCCACCCAACACCCCAGGCCAGGCCAGGGCACAGAACCAGGGGGTATGCCCTCTGTCTTGTACATCCCAGGGTTACTTCTCCCCAGATGAAGCCCTCCCTCCAGGAATACTTTCTGTAAAAGCCCCACAAGGGTTGGGAGGTGTGATGGGTGGGCGGTACACCACCTTCCCATCCATACAGACCACCTGTCTTGGCTCTGGGCCTGGGCCAACAACAGTGATGCTCACTGGACAAGGAAGCTGAGCATCCATCTCGAGGAGACCCCCTAACCCTGGTAGAGGGCTGCACTTGACTCATGCCGTGGTGCGCGGCAGACCCCATGCTCCACCAGTATGAGATGAGGTTCCGGCCGATGTTTTCCCGACCTCCAGGACCTGGGCTCTGACTTGGAGCATCTGTGGACTTCTGGGGTATCAGCATCCCCCCAGGGCAGATTCCAGAAGGACCAGTGAGCTGTCACTGCCATCAGAGTTGGGGACAGCCGGGTCTGGCACACCACTGCCTTGAGGGAATCAGCTCCAAAGCTGCTGGTTCCCTCCCCACCCCCCCAGGAATGCTACAGCCCAGAGTTTAGGCAAAGGCCAGGAGGATACCCCCTGCAATGGGCCCCGAGGCTGGGCCAGTGGGACAGGATGCTAGGAGGCCCTGGACCATCAGGGTGCTAGAGGGACCGGCAGTCCCTGGCCCACATGGCATCAGGAAACTCATTTTAGGAGCCATCCATGCCCCCGTGCCACAGATAGGACAGAATCAAACAGTAAGATGTGCACACTGAGAAGCGTAGGGGCTGAAGGGAGGAAACCAGGACACAGAGCGCAAGCTTGCAGAAGGGCGACCAAGAGGCCCAGAACCCGTGGTGGAGGTCCACTGGCTCCCGATGAGAGTGATCCCTCTGAGGGAGCACATGGGGAAGGGAGGGAGGGAGCAAACAGAGAACCTGAGTGGTGGGTGCTCCCAGCCCACCCAGTGCTGGCAGGAAACCACCGCCACCAAGCCTGGTCAGGGATCCCACTGGGCGCCATGAACAAGATTAGGACAGATGGATCTGTTCCCTCGGAAGGTGACTTCTGAGCAGTGCAGTGACCACAGGCCGCTCTGGCTGAGCCCCCCTGGAGAGGGTCTGCGTTCACGTCCATCCCTGCCCCGTGGCTTCCCTGCTCTCCTTCCAGGGGCCAGGAAGGTCCTGAAGCTCCATTGCCTGAATGAACCAGCCCTGGAAAAGCCAGTGTGCCGGGGTGAACTGGAAGGCAGCCCAGGACCACCATGTGGCCTGTCACTGCCTCAGTCTCCCTGTCTGGAAGATGCCAAGAGAGGCTGGAGGAGGTGGTATGCGCCTGGCCGGCAGTGGGCTCGTACAGACTAGTACCTTTCCCACCCTCCCAAAGATGGTGGTCCTGCCAGGCCGGCCCACAGCCCCTGGGCAAGGAAGCAGAGGAAACTGGTTGGGGAGAGTGGGTGGCAAGGACTCGAAAGACAGCCCTGGCCGCAAAGGGAACCCCCCAAGGAGCAGGGGCAGGAAGGGGGTCCTAGTACAAACACAAACCCATCCAAGGCCTGACTGGGGCTCAGAGGGATTCCTTGTCAACCCAGAGTCCATGGCGAGCGAGGGGCAGACCAGCATGAAGGCCCCTGTCTGGAGGTGTCTCTGGAAGGCTTCTGGGAGGAGGAGGCCCTGTCCCGCTGAGAACAGGCAGCCTCTGAGAACAAATGCTTGCACGCCCTGGTCCCCACTGAGGGAGAATGGAAACTGGAAGGATGCCAGAGACTGGCAGACGGCGGCCCTGTGGCTGGGTTCAATCTCAACCAAGGCGTGAGGCACTCCCCTCCCTCCTCTTCCAGATCTGGGCCAAATGCCTTCTGCTGTCCTGTCCTTGGAGGCAGATCGCTGGCCCCACAGATGGCTGGCCCACCATTATTAACACACTTTGCTTGTACCCCAAGCATCTCAGTCTTCCAGATTAAATACAACTGTTTAGGAAATCCAAAAAAAATCTGGGATTTCTGATACCTCCTTGGCAGGGGTTGAGAGCACAGCGAGGATGGCCCCAAAGGTGGGATTTCCGCCCCCCCACCACTCCACCCCAGGGCATGCTGAAAGGCCCTGGGACCCAAGGGGCCACGGTGGGCAGAGGAGAGGCAGAAGATGGGCTAGCGTAACAAAATACGAGACCAGGCAGCTGAGAAATCACCAAGCACCATTTCTCACAGTTCTTGAGTCTGAGGTCGAGGCCCAGGGAGACTGAGTGTCCTGGCCCATGGCTGCCATCTTCTCATTGTGTCCACATGTGGCGGAAGGAGCGACACAGCTCTCTGTGGTCTCTTAGGTGGACTCCAGTCCCCTTTGTAAGGATTCCACCTTTAGGAACTAATCACTCCCCAGAAGCCCTGCTGCCAAATACCATCGCCTGGGGGTTAGGATTTCAACAGGAATCTGGGGAGGAACCCAAACATTCAGCCTATAGCCCCCAGCTTATACCCAACTCACAGGCTGATGTGCTAGGGAGCTCCAACCAGGCTGCAGCCCCTCAGAATCCAGTTTCCCCACCGCCAAGACACTCACTCATCCTGAGGCCTTGGCCCGAGCCAGGGGAAGGCTGCCCCTATCTCTACCTTCTCCAGGAAGCTGACTGCCCTAGGACAGAATCTGTCCCATATCTGCCACCCTTCCTCCCTGAGATGCCTGCTCCCACAGCAGAGGGAGGGTTTAGGGGATGCTGAGGTAGGGCACTGAATGGAGATTAGGGCCTGCAGAGGCCCAGGGAGGCCACAGACCTTGCCTGGGAACTGCAAGCAGGACAAAGGCCCAGGACACCAGCCAGAGGCCCTCAACAGCTGCCCAAGCAACTCTTAGGCACCTCCCATGTCCAGTTCTCAGCAGGAAGGGGCCTTGCCTTCAGAGCGTGGTAGGTGGGTGAATGTTCCACGTAGGCCCTGAGCTGGGATGTGAGAAGGCCCTGGGGTCAATACCTGGAAGAAGCTGAGCTAATAGTCACTGAATACCTTGGGAGCCCAGGCCACAACCAAACGGCCAGCCCCTCCTCAAGACCCAGGAGCCTGAGATCAGGAAGGTCTGCGCCCCTGGGGGGAAGGGCCACCACAGGACACGTCCACCTGTCAAGAGTTTTGTTTACCCGCCAGCCCCTCCTGCATGTAGTCACCTCCTGCCGAGAGGTCACCATGCTGGGGCTAGCTCTAGTCTGTCCTCCCTGTTCCGTGGGCATCGATTTCTGTGTTTCCAACCGAGCCTGGAATTAATATCTGGCATTTGGTTGTTTGGGTGGAAACAGCATCAATATTGTCTGCGGGGTGTCCTGGGCCCCACCGAGAGGCCTATTCCCGCCCATGAGCCTGGACAACAGTGCCTGGGCCTGACCATAAGGCTGCTGAAGGTGAAGACACAGGGAGGCCGCATAAGCTGCCCTGGGCCACCCCAAAAAGCCAGGCCCACGGGGGTTCTGCCCTGCTGGAGTTTGCTACCCCAATCCTTCCACTGGCACCTTATTCTCTCGTCCTGATAGCAGCATCCCACCACTCCCAGAACAGACCCTCATCCAGTCCCCTTGCCCCATGCCTGGAGCCCCTGCTGCACTGTGCCCTGAGCAGAGATCACCTGAGGGTATGGGTTCAAATCCACCTGCAGGGTAACCAGAGCCGTGGGGCGGGTACTTGGCCAGGCCTGATGGGGGTAGGGACGACTGGGAGGCAGATGCTGCAGATGGAGGACGCTAATGGGCAGGAGCAGAGTTGGAGCCCTCCCACTGCTCATGCCTGAAACGCACCACAGTGTCTGAGACAGTGTCCGAGACAGTGTCCTCACAACCCCCCTTATACACGGAGATGGGCCGACGGGCCCAAGGCCACAAGTCACAAGCAGGGGCCAGGACCAGTCTTCTGACCCGTCAATCCGTACAGAGATCTGTTTTTGATGTTCCTTATTCCAGACTCGAACCCTCACCCGATCAGCCTGTAGACCAGCGTGGAGGAGGTGACAAGGATCCAGGAAACGCGGATGGGGCTCAGTCAGGGCCTATGGAGGAGGGTAGACCTAGCCACATTCAGGAGGCAGGGTGGCACTGACCAAGACCCTTGGACAGCCGGGCTTCTGTTTGCTGGGATGTGATACCCCAGGAGGGCTTGGCCCACAGACTCTGCTGCCTGCTGCCCACCGGATTTGCACCAGGTAGATAAGCAGCTGGGCTGGAACTCCCTCTCACTGAGGTCTCCCTCAGGCCCAGTGTCACTGGGCTGGCCCAGACTTCGAGAGGCATGAGGGTGACGCCAAGCACCATCAGGCAACCCCATGTGCCCAGCATGGGATCCTGGGATGCAGACCCTAAGGGGGCAGCTGGGGGGGGTGCGTCAAAGTGGCAGACAGAGGAGGGGAGGACGAGCGAGTGTCGTAGGTCCCCTGGGTGTGCAGTTCCCGGCTGACAACAGATCCTGCCCCTCTCCCTGCTCCTCCATCAGGCCCTGGGGTTTAAGTGAAAATCAGACACACAGTAGATGTTTGCAGGCCTTGGGAAGGGGAAGGCTGCTCTGGAAACGAGCTGGGGAGGCAAGCAGTCAGCCCTGATCTACATCCATCACCTTTGAGATTTCTGGGGGGCATGAAATGGGGTTGGGACATGTTTACCCGAGATCCAGCTGTGAGTCAGAGTGGGGCCCAGTCCTCCCAAGAACTACCCGGTGGTTGGAGCCAGTATTCCAGGACACACAGCCAGACCCAGGGGCCACCACCACCACCACGGGCCAGTATGGTACCCCCCACCCCATCTCCACACCTACCACCACCCAGGATGACCAAACCTGCTTCACAGGGAAGCAATGGCTTCCAAGGGCCTGGTATACAGTGGGTGCTCATGCATTGCATGGCCTCATCCACCCCTGATACTCCCTTCCAGGCCCCAAGATGGGAAGGTTTGTCCTAGGATATAGGGCTGGGTCTCAGGGAGCTCAGGGCAGTGAGATCCCCAGAGTCCAGCAGAGCCCTGCTGGGGAGTCCAGCACCAGTCCCAGAGGCCATGTTCCATGTTTGAACTGTGGGAAAGGAATCAGGTTAGCCTGACTTGCCTCCAGCCCTGCCCACCTGGGGCCCCATGCTGGCATCGGAGCTCTTCCTATGAGGATTAGAGCCAGGAATGCAGACAGCTTCCTGTTTGTCATTTCAGTGCACCTCCTCTGTTAAGCCTCACAGCAGCCCATTTCCCAGGCTGGCCGTCGGGAGCCTCTGGGCGCCCCCAGTGGTGGCCCCCCTTGTCCCCTGACCCCATCCCCCCACACAGCACCTGCCCACAGCCTCCCCAAGGCCTCCCAAGCAGGTGCAGGATTATACCTTCTTGTCAAGCAGTGCTCCCAGCCCCAAGGAGGGAGTCTCCCACCTTCTGGAAAGTTCCTTGTCTGCGGGGGGGGGGGGTAGGGAGGCAGGCAGATGGGGGTCAAAAGGCCATGCCCCCCCATGAGTCTGCTGCCAGGGATTGACCTAAATCAGTCAACAACATATGTTCAAGCTCTGTGTTTAAGGACCTGCCCCGGGAGTCATTTATATTCATGAAATCCCAGGAATGACCTGCACAGCCCATGCCCCGCGTTTGTCCAGGCAGCATAGAGCTGTCTCATATCTGGAGGAGGTGGCCAGGGGATGTCCATACATGGGAGGCCTCCAGGCTCAGTGCTACCAGGGGCTATGGGCTCAGGGCCCCCTGGCCTACTTCCTCCAAACATGATCTGGGCTCAAACATCCAGCATGAAATCTGGTGCTCAACTGCCCTGCACCAGACCCATGGCCAAGGGCACGGCTGGGCGCACTGAGGCAAGAGCCCCGTCCTCACTATGGGGCAGCTGCATTGGAACTCGAACTCAGGCTTGCAGCCTTCAGGGCCCAGGGTCCTGAGCTGCCCCCATGTCAGGGTCTGTGCCCCTCTTTGCCACCCACCTTGAGGGGTCCAGCCCCCTGCGAGTGTCGGTTCTGGACCCTGCCCATGTGGGTTTCGTATCTAGATGACGTGAGCTCTGGCCACAGGCAGAGCCCTTGCTGGAGCCCCAGGCATCCTCCCCCTCCTGCTCTACTCTAGGGAGTCAGGGAGGATGCTGGGAGAACACGTTCTCACACACATCATGCCTCTGACAACGAGACATCAGGCTGTCTGCCAGCTGTACCCTCTCATACCTGGCCTGTGCTCAGCCATGCCAACCCTTGTTGGGGAGGCAGAGAGGTCAGAGACCCTGCCCCATGCCTATCCCCTATGCCATGCGGTCCTGGGCAAGGGGCCACACTCTGGGCCTCCCTTAACCCTCTGTGTTGAGGGGCTGCCTGGGAGGCAGCCCAAGACAGGTGGCCTTTGCCACTGGCCATGTGAGTCTGAGGACAGACGACCCCC
Organism: Mustela nigripes; assembly: GCF_022355385.1. NCBI lineage: Eukaryota > Metazoa > Chordata > Mammalia > Carnivora > Mustelidae > Mustela > Mustela nigripes. Next base: position 29,682,101 of record NC_081564.1, on the reverse strand, counting down.
AACTGAGGAGGGCTCAGGGAACAGCACCCTGCTGACTCAAGGCGCCCCAAGCTTCCCCCCAAAACATGCCATTCCTGCCAACTTACCAATGAATAAATACACTGACAAATTAACAGGCAAATAAAAGGCCTGGACACAGGTTCAAGGGCACAAGTGGGCATGAGATGAGGCTGGGTTGGAGGGTAGATCCTGGGAGCCTATGGGGTAGACAAGAATAGCCATAGCCACTTTGGTCCCCAGGCCACCAAGGGCAGCCTCAGTCACAGGACAGCAGCCAAGGGGGCCCAGCTGGGCCAAGCAGCAACAGAGGGGGCCCCGCCCCCTGTCCCTATCCCTCTCCTTACCCCCATCCCTTGCCTGCTCACCCCTAGCCCACGCACCCAGCCAACTGAACCCCATACTCCACTCAGTCCTCTGTCCATCCGCCCACCCGCTTCACTATTGTTTACTGGAGGGTTTTCTTCAAGAGGGTTTTTTGTTTTTTTTTTCTCACTTAAGTGATTATATTTTGAAAGGAAATCTTACAGCACCACTGGAAATGGAAAACAAGCATTGCAGGCGGCAAATAGAAGGTATCCGTACAAACAGAATGGCAACAAAACAGGTTATGAAATCCCACGAGGCCTGGGACCTGCAGAAGGCTGGACCTTCACAGTGCAGCTCCACCTCCACACCAAGCTGGGATGTCCCCAGTCCCCAGTCACTCCTCGATGACGTCCCCATCATGGGTTCTTCTACTTACAGGGACAGCACTCCTATACAAGAGTCAGAAAGTTCTTCCTTTATTCCGTGCATTAATTAGGTACTACCTGTGAGTGCTATCTAGTTGGGACATGAAATAACTGAATCTTGGCTCCCTTTCAGGATAGGGACTCCCACTTCCTATTGTTTGCCATGGGCCTTGGGGTCCTGGGAAACCCCAGGCTCAATGCCAAGCTCCTGTACAAGGCCCTGGGCAGAGCAACAAGCTAGCAGCTCCAGCCTAGAAGGGCGGATTCCCTGCCCATCTCTTAGAATCCCCTACACCTGAGCTGTTCAAGGCACTGAGAAGTCCTACAGGAGACCTCTTAACCTTGTTTGACCCAGGGCTTCCTGGGGACCCTTTCTCCCCCAGCTCTACCCTGTATCTGGAGGGTCTCCTGGGAGGACAGGCAGTGGGCATCCCTCCTGGACAGACAACAGCCTTTCTCACTGATAAGAACACTTATGGATCTAGCTCTACTCCAATAGTGAAATGATTCCCACCCAGATGGCATGTGGCCATTCTTCCTGTTGTGTCCAGCAAAGCCATAGGGTGCATATGGCTGCCCGTGGCTCCATTGATCCAGGCCCGGAGCTACAGCCTCTCAGCTGCCCCCAGCCCAAGTGGGAGAGCCCTGGGCTCAGTCCTTGGCTGTGTGCTCTCTGTAGGCCTTATCATCTCTTTGGCTGAGATCCCTCTATTGGGACATCTTGTACCAAGCTATAAAAGAAAAGGAAAGCTGGCCCTCTCCTTCACACAGTGGGTGTTCATAGGAGGCTTCTTAGACAGAATATATACTCTTGTCCACTCCAAGCCAAGCCCCAAATCTGTGGGGCCTAACAGGTGGGGGCTGAGGTGGTCTCCCAGTTCTGGGGCCTAACCTGCCTGGGAGGGTCCTGTGGCCATGAGGCAGCCCTGGGGATCAAGCTGCCTGTCCAGTGAGACCAGTCTATGCCTCAGAGATGGCAGAGCCCACAGCCAGGTGCCTTCTAGAAGGGGCAGCCTTCAGAATGGGACTTTCAGGATGGGGGAGCTGTTGGCGAACCGAGGTTTGGGGAAGGAAATGCCATATGGAGGGAAGAGAGGAACAGACAGGACCACTAGAGGTACGGGAGGTGTTTGGAAAGCAAGCTAACCCGGAGGCCACTTCTTGGTCCTCTGGTTAGAGAAGTCTGGGGAGAAGGCTACAAGGAGCCACTTCCTGGGTGTCAGGCTCCATCCTTGGGAGGGTCTGAGCTGACAGCCAGGAGCATGGTAGGGGTAGAAAGCATCAGGGCCAACCCTCCCCACCCCAGCTCTGAGCCCATGGGAGCCCCTGCCTGAGCCCCAGCCGCTGTGTGCTGCTCAAACACATCGACATCACAGCCAGAATGGCAAACTTTCACTGTTTTCTGTGGTTTCGGAGGTGTTCCCAGGACTTGGTGATGTTGAAAGTGGGACTCAGCGTGCAATGGAGCTGTCAGGCTGGGCCTCCAGCGTGTCGCCAAGCAACCCCACAGGGACTCACACCCCCTTGGGTCTAACCCCAGTCCTCAGTGGCCCCTGTAGGGCCTTTCAGTCTGTCAGGCCCCTAGGACTCCCCCCACCCCAAGCCCGGCCTTGTCATGCCAGGGGGCATGAAATCAGAAGGGAGTGAGTCCCAAAGGCTGCTCTAGTAAACCATGGACAGGCCCACAGCTGAGGGAGGAGGCCAGGCTCATGGCCAACATCTCCTCCCCAAGGCCACGCCCGCCACAAAAGCTTCCTATTGCCACAGTGTCGGCTCTATCCCATAAAGCACTGGACAGAGCCTGCATCCATGTTGGGGGTGGGTACAGTGGCCATGGGGGACCCATGGGGTTGTGGGCCATGGAGAGTTCTAGGGGCCTGTGGGGGTTCATGGAGGGGGGCTGTCATAGGGAAAAGGACAAGATTTAGTCCAATAGAGTGGAGTCACCAGCCTGGAGACTCACAGTTGGGATCTTCCCTGACTGCCCCTAGGGTACAAGGGGCCAGGACTGGGGCAAGCATGTTCCAGGGGGCGACTGACTCACCCCTCCAAGTGGCTCCAGTGAGCCTCATGACAAGGGCCTGTGGACAGGTACCTGGAACAGTCTGGCTGGACCCAGGACAAGAGGGCCAAACTCAGCCTCTTCAGCCCAAAATTGTCCCACTCCCACCCACCCAAGGTGGTGAGGGGATGGCCTGGTCAGGCCTAGAATAGCAGAAGTTTCCTTCCTCACCACCCTAGAAGACCCCAAGGGTCCCCACACATGCCAGGGACCCTCAAACCCTTTTACCGAAGGCACCACAGGGAGACCTATTTCATCAGCCTGGCCCTGGGGGCTGTCCTCAGGCACTCACTCAGAGAATGCTTACAGACTCCTGACAAGGCTAGGAGGCCCAGCAAGTGGCAGAGCCAGGATTTACGTCTCAGGCCTGTGAAGGCATCTGCCACAGGACATTTGCTCAGGCCTCCTTTTGTGCCACTCAGTGAAGCTGCCTGATGGGTCCCGTAAGAGATGCTCAAAGTGAGGGTCCCAAAGGCTCAGACCAGGCCAGCAAGGGCACTATTGGGGGCCAGGTCTGAGGTGGACCCAAGATGTTGCCGGATGGCCCTAAAGACAGTGCACTTGGATAAGACTGTGGGGGACATCCAGGTCCACTGTGGGCCCCATGAGCCATTCCCAGGAATTGACCCTCAGGACAAAACAAAACACAGACGCATGTGCATTCTGGGACTGTTTTCTGAGCCCTGTTTTCTAACACAGAGAAGTCATAAACAGCCCAAATGTCCAACCAGAGGAAGACAGCCCCATGAATGTTGGATCCTCACCCTGGGAACAGAGGCAGCCAATGAACCTGTGTTTCTGGAGAATCTCTAAATGCAGGGCGTGTGACGTTGTGTTCACAGAAAAGCAAGACCCGGGCGCAAGGGAGCTTGTGGGACCAGGCTGACAGAGATACCCAGGAAATCCGCCTCAAGAGGGCAGGCCAGTGGAACCCCTCATCTAGCTCGTGTCTACATTTTCAGATTTACTGTGTTCCAATTGCCACAAAAATGTGCTTCCTTTCGTAATGACAAAAAAAGAAAAAATTGTGAAGTTAAGGCTGGACAGGACAGTAGTCACTCACATTCCTGGGACCCCACCCCATCGTGCATCTGGAGCCTCGACGGTAGGCCCCAAATGGTCCCTAGTACCCTGGCCGCCACCAGACCCAGCCCTTCTGTGTTTGTCAGAAGATTTGCTCCATGCCAGCTTGGGGCAGCTGGCCCCACAGGGTGGGGGCACGTGTCCTGCCAGGAGCCATCTGTTCCCACTGCACCCCAGGCAGGCTCCCCCGCCAGGGACTTCAAAACGGCCACCTGTCTCTGCCTTGCCAACCGTGAGCCCTCCTAGGGCCAGGGGCCTCCCAGTGGCCCCGCACAGAGGCCTCAGGCCTCAGCTCAGCTCTGAGCCAGTCCCTGCTGTCGGGGACCCTCAAGACTGACATTGGGCAGAGCTTGAAGCAGCTTAGCATGTGGTCGAGATGGGTGTGTGTGGCCTAAAACTCTGTCTGTGTCCTGTGTGTCTTCAGGGCGTGCAGGAGCCACCTAGGGAGGGGGGCCCTGCCGCGGGAGAAGATGTGGGTGCAGACTGGGCTAGGTGAGGGCATGTGCCCAGGGCTGCCTGGGATAGACATGGGACATCACTGAGGTCGTCTTGGAGGGGTCAGGTCCGAGGAAGTGGAGAACACACTTCTGTGGGATACCAGTGAGCTGACAGCCACACCCACTCAAGGCAGATGCCCTTAGCCCGTGAGGTGGGTGGGGTTGGGTGGTAGACTGAGGTACAGACAGGGTCAGGGTGCACAGGTATCACGCTGAGCCAGGACTGGTCCCAGATCGGTATGACTGTGGTGTCCATAACCCCACATGGCCCGAGGGCTGGGATGAAGCTGCTTCAGCTCCAGGGTGGGTCTGGGGAAGAGGGGATATTGTCACCCAGGCTGGTAATAACACAAAGCAATGAGAAACGGAAACGAAGAGCAGGGAACAGTGAGGACGAGATGGAGAAGAAGCCAGTGGGGCAAGTGTGGGAGTCAGTGAAGCCCAGAGGAGGAGCTCCCAGCCCCATCACACGGGGCAAGGAGCCTGGTCACGGGCTGGGGGGTCACCCTCTGGGTGCCACTGAGCACTCAGGTTCAGGGAGCACAGACGGACTCAGGAGGTTCCATTGACTGTGTGATGATGTCCCCTGGAGGAAACCCTGCTCCCTGTCACAGATCTGGCACCACAGGGAGACCTATTTCAGAGTCACCAGCCAGGGAAGGGCCTCTCCGTGATTAGGGCCAAAGCCTGGGATAGGTATTTCAGTAGCCCTCCCCAGTGTCAGGACCAGGGAAGTCACCAGGAGGAACTTGGATGTGGGTGGCCAAGATATGGGTTTGTATGGCCGCCAAAGAGACCATGGGGGCCTGAGCCAGTCAGGGTGAGCAGGAAGGGGCAGCCGGGCTGAGCTATAAAGGAAAAGGAGAAGAGACCAAGTCCCAAGCTAGAGGCCTTTCTGGGTGCCCCAGGCCCATGTCTATTCCTTTCCCACTTGGATCCCTCCCCCTGGGTCTCTCCGTTGTCCTGTCACTACATCATCTGGCACCCTCCATCCCATAGTCCTTCACCCTGGGAGTTTGTCTGCCTTCACTCTGGCCCCTCTCCCTGCAGGGACCCTCCCACCAGCATCCTGGCCCCTGTCTCACCCATGGCCCCACAGTGCCCATGACTCCCTCATCACAGCCCATTCTGGGTACATCAGCCGAGAGTCTGAGTCCCTCCATCAGGTCTGCCAGGCCTCCCCACCGCCCTCCCAGCCTGCAACACTTAGTTCTTAGGGAGCGTGGTGGCCTCCGCCAGCAAGGGGCCCCTGGGGAAATCAGCCAATGCCAATAAACTTTCTTCAGACACCCTAATGTCCCAAGTGTGCCATCACTCTTCCGCATCGACCAGCCCACCAGAGCTGCAAAGCTGGCCGGGATAGACCCTTGTTCATCAGCCTCTCCTGCTGGAGACTGGCCCTCACTGCCCCACCCCGAGCAGCTCAGAAGCCCCCCATTGAGCCCTCCCACTTAGTGGCAGGGCTTGACTCCATCACCGCAGCCGCAGCCTGGGGTCCCGCATCACCTGGAGGAGCAGAGGGTGGCGGGCAGGGGCAGTGCCCACCGCCCCACCAGCATGACATTTCCAAACAGGCCGGCAGCACTTCCTCGGCAAGCAGAACAAGCGCAGTCAGCAGCTCCCCAGGCTCCAAATGCCAACGTGGCTGCCCAAGCATGGCGGGGAGAAGCCCAGCAGCCCCGCTGGGGTCAGCCATCCCAGCAAAAGCCTGGCAGCACAGGGTGCTGGAGGGATCCTAGAACGGGTCTCCTTGACACACCACTCCGGGGGTTGGGTGTCGAGCTCCATCCTCTGCCAAGTGCAAGGGTACTGCTCCTGGCCACGAGCTGGAAGGGGTCCCCACGGCTACCTCCACCTTCCTCTGTGGCAAGCCTCTGGCTGCAACTGGGAACAGGGTTCTGGCTCTTCTCCCCCCCAGCCCCCCTGCACATGGAGCCGAGACCGGCCCCTCCAGGGACCCATGTGGTCTGAGAATCAAAGCCATTTCCATCCTTAGCAGATGGTTTGGGAGAGGTTTTCCCAGTGGGACAGGAGGGGACATGGGCCTGGGGCATCCGGGGCAGCCTCCCGCTTGGGACCTTGGTCCACTCTCCTTATCCAAGGACAGGTGGCCAAGGGTGTCTCTATGGCAGGGTCTCAAAATCTTAACAGACCAAGAGCCTGCGGACGGCATCTGGTCCGTCAGGGAGGCCCAGGCCTGGCAGACCCCAGTGGGGAGACCAGGGTTAAGGGGACCAAGAAAGCCAAGGGCAGAAAGCCGCCCGCTGGCCACACAGTGCAGGGGGACGGGAGTGAGGGCTTGAAGGAGCCAAGTTTGGGCCTCCAGGGTGGGCACCAGCCAGGGTTGCCTCCAGCCTTTCCGCTGCCAGATGGAAGATGCAGGGGCCAGGGCGAGACAAGAACGTCAGCAGGGTCGGCGAACGGTGCTGGATGAACAGGGAGAGCCCTTGACATGCTCCCAGGGAGATCCTCGGCCAAGGAATCTGGGTGGCCAGCGGGCAGGCCTGGGACGGGCGCCGCGGGCTGGCTGAGGGGAGAGGCTGCTTCGGGGAGCGGCCACCACATCCAGGGGAGAAGGTGAGGGACGAGGGCTGAGGACCAAGAGGAGCCCACTCTCCGTGGTGTCCGCTCCCCCGCTCTCCTCCCCCAACCCCGTAAGATGCCTGAGAAAAGGTAGCGTGGGATATCTCTCACAGAGGAAGGACCGCGAAGCCTTGACCCACCCAGCCCCTACATGGACTCCAAACCACAGCCTCCCCACCACGGGAGCACTGCTGTCTTCCTCCTCAGTACTTCGGAGTCAGGACACACAGGTCACTGGAGGGAAACCGAGGCACGGAAGCTCTGCCCAAGGCCACTGCTGGTCGGTAGATGAGCTCATGGCGTGTGCCTGTATTTGTAGATCTGGGCTGGCTGTCCCCTGTGTCGGAGCCCTGGGCATTCCCACAGAGGGCCAAGCTTCCCTCTCCGTCGTGTGGGACAAAGCCACCCTTCGTCTCGGGGGTGGGGTGCTTGAGTCAGGAGGCCTTGACCAGGGCTGGCCATGCCCTGCAACACACAGGGCACCTGCGCCTGTACTGTTGCCGAGTCTGCAGCCCCTCACCGCACAGGCACCTTGGCCCACTGGGGTCACATCTTCCCAGGGTCACAGCCTACACGCGGGAGCGCTCCAAGCCCAGGCCCTGGGCTCCGCTCTTCTGGGGGCTGCCTTCCCAAAAAACTGAACCCTGACACAGGGGCAGGCCAAATGGGCAGGAACCCCTGCTTGGCCTGCCCCACCCTGGAGGGAAGCCCTGCCGCCCACAAGGGGTCCTGCTGAGGCCATGGCCACCCACCCCCATTCACAGGGCTGCCAACCCCGAGCGTGAGCCAGTTGGTCGTTGATTGATGGGTAATTGTTTTACCTCTGAACAGCCCGAGCCCCATAATTTGGAGGCATAAATCCCAGCCTGTCGGGCTTGGCTGACATGGAATGACACCCAGAATTAAATGGAAGCATAACAATTAACTACCCATAAAAAGGTTCTGAGCAGAGCCCCGCCAACTGGGGAAGTGCGTCTCCTTATTCTCCGGGTGGGATCCCACGGACTTACTGGGCCTCCGGCGGGGATGAGGGGAGGCAGCATGACCCCAAGTCCCTGAGCCCCAGCGGCCTGGCTTTCCTCCTGGAAGGTCTAGAACTCCTCTCCACTTATGGTGCCCCCATACAGGTCTGAGGATCAGCTGACTTCAGCTCTATTCCTGGGGGTGACAGCCGCTGTCAGAGCTCCCCTCCCCCACCCTGTATCCCTCCAGAAGGTGCCTGCTCCGCAGGGTATCCCTCCAGAAGGTGCCTGCTCCGCAGGGCTCCCTAAGGTACCCCAGGGGACCCAGCCCCAGCAGTCTGCAGCAACCCACCTCCTGCTGTAGCCAAGTATCCTCCCCCAACCCTCAGCCCCTGCCTCTCTGACCCTGGCTTCCCCTCCCAAACAAGCCCCCAGTCCCAGCCAGGGGGCAGGGTCCTCTTGCATGACCCATGCTAACCTGGCTATCAGCGTGCCCACCACATGTCTGAGGCTCACTTGTCCAGGTGTCACCTCTGTGTTCCCACTGCCTGTGCCTCTCAGACCAAGTACTCTCGCCTTGTACCCTCAGCCTCAGGAGGCCAAGGCTCACCACAAGGGGGCTTGGTCTCCCCTGGCCTCAGTTTCCTCCATGAGTCAAGGCACCCCGGCCCTGGCCAGTGACACCTGCTCCACGGTGCTCCCCAGCACGTCCAGTGTAGGGCCTGAGCTGGAGAACGAGGTCCCTGAAGTTGGGGAGGCTGCCTCCAAGCCCCTAGGCCTGGAGGCCCAGCAGCAGAGCTCGTCTTTGGGCTCACGTATCCTGCAGGCCCTTGTGCAGAAGGATGGGGGCTGCGGTCTCAGCAGGAGAACCCTCTCCCAGCACACCACAGCACTGAGGCACCAGACGGAGCTGAAGGCTCTGTTAGGAGACTGGCCAAGGCTCCACCCTGCCTGGCTTGAAGAAGAGGCCGGGAAGAACTGGAGAGACCCAGCCTGGCCAGCTCCATCGGCGTGATGGTGGCCCAGAGGAACAGCACTGGCCTCAGGGACAGAGGACCCTCCGGCCCCACGGGGGTTCTGGGCAGGGACCCCAAGTTCTGGCCAGAGGTTTAACACCAGAAACTCTTACTGAGTGGATGCAGAGCCCACTTTAAAAATCAACTTAATAAAAAGCCACTTGCCTAGCATTGGGAAGAGTCAAACAGTTGCTGTAACTTCATTGTCTCCCAGCTCTCTGTTTTGTAACTCGATAATTGTGATTTTGTTTTCTTATTAATGTCATTGTTTTAAACCTCCTCCACCACTTTCTCTGCTGGGCCTCAGGGTACAGAGCAGAGGCGGGGCTCCCAGAGGTTTCCTCCAAAGAGGCCCGTAGTTCCAAAGAGACTGCTCTGTTAAAAAATGCCCACCCCGCCGCTGTGGGGGAACGTGGGAGCGGGATCTCAGGGACAGGAGAAGCACAGCAGCAGGTAGAGGAGAGCCAAGGGTATCTGGGCAGTGGGGAGAGCCTGGGCAAAGGCTGGGAGGCATAAGGGCGGTTGCTAAGGGAGGTTTGGTGAAGGTCAGATACTTAGGAGGCCAGTGGGGAGGCAGGGGAGAAGTATGAACTTGACCTGGGATGTGTCACTGAGTTGAGGGGAGTCCAGTGGCCCTGGCTGGGGTCCTGCAACCAGAGAGGGCTAAGGGGGGCACATCCGGAGGAGAACCGCTCCCCCTTGGCTCATTCCAGTGCCCACCAAGCCTGCCAGAACAGGGGCTGGGGAGCCGCCCTGGAAGACATGCACTTGCGAAGGCGACAGGCGGCCCCAGATTCTGCACCCTGCAGACACTCCAGCCCTCTCCCCAGGCCCTCCGGCGGGAGCCACACCCGCATTGGGAATTCCGGGCAGGTCCAGCCTGCACACTGTGTCGGAGAAATGCAACACAATTAATTAGCCCCTAAAAAAAGCGTTTGAAGTGTTTATTGCAGGACGCCGCTCCTGGTTTTATAAGCAGATGGGGAAATAAAGTGGTGGGGATGACAAGCCGGGAACAGCTGCACGGGGACCCGGAACCTAATTCATAATTCAGCAGACTAATCAGAGAACATCTTCTGCAGGCGCCGTAATGAAGGGACGTGAGGCCGCAACTGATGAGCGGCTCCCTGCTGCGCCCCAGTACTCCGGCCTGAACGGGCCGCTCCCCTGCGCGGCCACCCTCAGCAGCCCTGCCACCCGCCCCAGGGCCCCGGGGCACTGGTCCGAGTGCCAAGCTCTTGACATGAATTTTCTCAGCAGCGGCGTTGGTCAGAAACCCATTTTCCAGGAGGGGAAGCCAAGGCAAGGGGAGGCTGAGTCTGAGTGACAGGTCCTGGCAGGCACACAGCCCCCCATCCCTCCAGGCACCCTCAAGAGTCTGAGCCCCAAACCCAGGCAGTAGTAGCAGAGGTCCCTCCAGCTTTGTGGGGTGTCTTGGGAGAAGGTTTCACCCATACAGGGAGCCTCCGGCAGGGCCTCAGGTAGACTGAGGAGTCCTCACCACCTTGCAGGTCAGAGAGCAGAGTTCCAGACGGGGCACAGCGTTTAGAGCTGGGCCGGAGAGGCTGGGTCCTCAGGATGAAGCAGGAGGCTGTATGGAGGGGGGCCCTCCCCCAGGTGGGCTGGGGCAGGGGTGGGGCCAAGACAGGGTGGGTGGGGGCGGGGTGGGGGGGGCGGGGACCTGAGATAATGGAACATAAAAATTCACATGCATTTTATGAGTCTCCCGCCCCGACAGGAGTCTGCGTTCACAGCAGTCACGGACTGTAAAATATGCAGGATGAACTGTCTGTGACAGGCGTAAAGTCCTCGTTTTCTCCTGGGCTGCTGTGGAAACAAGGGAGGCGGAGGGCCTCCCTTACCCGCTCCATGCCCCTCCTAGAGCTCCTCCTCACCCGCAGCTGGGCCCTACACCCCACAGGCTCTGCGTTCTTGATTCTTGTCCATGGGCCTGGTAAGACAGAGACTCAGATAAGAGCCCAACCCACCATGCCCTGAGCAGCTCGCTCCTCCAAGGGCTAACAGAGGTGGTCAACTAAATCTGGCACAGACCTTTCCTAAACACACACAAAAGCATAAATAATATCAAAGTCATTAATGGCCTAACAGGAAGAAGGCACAGGTGCCGTGATCCCCCAGTGAGAAAGCAGGGGCCTTGCGGAACTGGGCTTTGAGGCATAGGTAGGAGCTCATCAATGTGAGATTGGTGGTCACCATTCCCACTGATGGAATCCAGACTCAGATTAGAAAGGGAACCTGGAGTCAGACCATAACCCCAAATCCATTAGACACCTCCCCTGCCCACCCCAGGCTGACCTGGCTGAGGTCCTTTTCAGGGATCCAAGCCCCAGCGCCCAAGCTTCCAGCCCTTGGATCAGAGTTGCCACCTGTCAGGCTGTAAGATGAGGGTGGGGTAACGGGGAAGCGAGTGCTCAGTTACCTGCCTCAGGTAACAAAGCAGCCCAGTCATTTGTGGACACAGTGTGTGGGTCAGAATATGGGCAGGGACGACGCTCTGCTCTGTGTGGTGTCCACAGAGGCCCTCAGTGGTATTCAGTTCATGCCTGGCCTTGGCTGACTGGGTCCAGGGCCAGGCTCAGTGGGTTGCCCTCCTCCACAAGGCCTCTCCAGGGCTCAGACGACTTTTGTGCCAAGAGCCAAGAGCAGGAGGTGGCCTCTCCAGGCTCGGAAGTCCCGGGCTGTGGCACAGCATCGAGCCCACCTGATACAGATGGTCAAAGCTGTTCCAGGCTGCCTCAGAGCAGGTCCGGCCCAGTCCAGTATGCTGGGGGAAGCAAAGGAGTAGAAGCCCACCAAGACCCCAGTTAGGAGCCCCCCATGACCCCCAGAAAACAGGACCAACCAAAGCACCTGAAGCTCTAGGCAGATCCCCTCATGGGTATTCTTTCTGGAAAAACATGAGCAGGGAGTGACCCCATGATTTCAGCCAAGGCCTACCCCATCCGAATATTGATGGCAGATGAAACACGCCAGAGTCTGCTCGGGGCCTAAGTAGCTAAGGTGTGCTAAACCCAGGGCAGGCCCTCAGGAGTTGGAGCCAGGCTAAAGGACCCTCGCCAAGGCCTGGTCTCTGTGCTGAAGTCAGACTGGGGGTCTGCAGGCAGGGCTGGCTGCCTTCCATGCCCCCCGCATGCCCCACCACCAAAGCAACTCCCAAAGTGACTGGCTGCCAGAGAGCCAGTCATTGGCCAAGGACACTCTGGGGCTCAGCCCGGGCACAGCCAGCACATTGTTCATCTTCCCATGGCAGAGGGCAGGGGCAGGAAGGGGGATGCAGCTTTCTCCTTGTCCCCAGCCCACCCGCTTGAAAAGAGAGATCCAGGGCGCCTGGGTGGCTCAGTGGGTTAAGCCGCTGCCTTGGGCTCAGGTCATGATCTCAGGGTCCTGGGATCGAGTCCCGCATTGGGCTCTCTGCTCAGCCGGGAGCCTACTTCCCTTCCTCTCTCTCTGCCTGCCTCTCTGCCTACTTGTGTCTCTCTCTGTCAAATAAACAAATAAAATCTTAAAAAAAAAAAAAAGAAAAGAAAAGAAAAGAGAGATCCACCTGCCCAATGCCACCCAGCTTCCAAGTGGTAGAGCAAGAAAATGAACCCTGGTGTCCTGGCTCCGGGGCCATGTTGCGGGCACAGGCTGGCCCCATCACCTCCCCCTCAGCCAGATGTCTATACCCACTGTCCACTCCCACCACCTGTCACTCTTCCGGCAAGCTGCTACTTCAAGAGTACTCGATGCCCTGGTCTCCCTTCCCCAGGCTGCTCCCCCTGACCTCAGGCACAGGATGGGGCCCCTCCACAGGCAGCCCAGAGCCCCAGGAGGTTAGCCAAAGGGCAAGGTGGCACCTGAGTGTGATGGGGCCACAGTTTCCGTGGGTCCAGCACCCCAATGTGGGCAGCTGTCTCATGACCCTGCCTTCCGGCCTTATGGACTGGCTGCAGCACTCCGGAGTGCCCAGTAATGGACGGAGCCACTCCTGGGCTGTACTCAGTGTGGGCACACGTTCCCCTCACCACCCCACGCCTGTCCCGCGGGGCGGCTCTGGCAGAGGCAATCTCGCTGAGCAAACACGCCCCAGATTTGCTCTGTGCAAACAGCAGAAACTGCCGCACCACAAATGAGGGGCTCAGAGAGTAACTGAATGCACAATGGGCCATGGACGGCTGTGTCCTTTGGGGCAGGAATACAGGAGGTGACCCCTCGTTTCCCGCAGTGTGGGACATTCAGAGGGCAAGGCATGGGACCCCGGGCCATCTCCTAAGACATATGCATGCCCAGACACTCAGGGGCACTGAGCTGGTCATTGGGGGCCCACGGGGGGCAGGATGAACATAGTCCCAGCTGTGTTCAGTAGGGACTGAATAGCACACGTGCTGTAGAGAACATGCTGGGCCCCGCAGCTCCCGCAACCAGAAACCTGCCCTGGGCCCACCGCCAGCACAGCCAGCCCCACCCTGACTCCCAGCTCTGGGGCCAGGGCCAGTCTTGCCCCAGTGGGGTCCTCCAGGCCCCTAGAGGGCCGTCAGCACCCATGTGGTGACCCCCCACAGAGCTCCCGAGAGAGGCCTTCCTCCTGTCTACCTCTCTCAGTTCCTCCAGGAACGCAACCAAGACCCTGAATGGACAGGTCAGCCAGGCCTGACCCTCTTGGCCACTGGAAGAGCGCCTCCCTGAGGGCCGTCCTGGACAGCGGAGCCCTCAGGATCAGAGCCCACCACCACCCCCAGCTGGGTCCCCGCCCAGCTGCCCCCTGTGCCCCAGTGGTCCTCCTGAAACTTCTAGATCCTGAGGGGCAGAGAGCTCTTCACTGTTGGCCTCTGTGACTGCCATCCACCCAAGGGAATCCCCACCCACACCCCCACCAGGGGACTTTGCCTCCCCCACAGCTGAGCCCAAGGCAGGCCCACAGGTGGACAATGCGGTTCCAGGGTAGGGGCTTCCTCACGGTCCTTTCTCTAATTTTTCTGCATTTTCCCATCTGGACACAGGCACACCTTTCCCATGGGGTCGGAACAGAGCATCAGCCGGGAAAATCAAGCTCCCCTCAGGCATGTGGGGGAGCTGGAGGCCCAGGGCTCAGAGGAAGGTCGGGCTCCTTCCAGGCTGGATCCCAAGCAAGTGGCCCAGTGAAGAGCCCCCTCCAGGGTGCAGCCAGGGTACCCTCCCTGTGCAGAGTCAAGAGCCCCCTCCAGGGTGCAGCCAGGGTACCCTCCCTGTGCAGAGTCATTTGTCCCCCAGCGGGTGCGGGGAGTGAAGCTCAGTGCCCCTCTCCAGGGACATGCCAGGCTCATTTCATCGTCACTGCGACAGTTACATTAACTGGTATCTAATGGGACGCTCGGCTATTGGACATGGAGCAATTCCAGTTTAATTAGGCATCAGGAAGCTGGGCATTAATTAAAGTAACAAAAGACTCAGCACAAAGTGGGCCAGGCCTTTTTGGAAAGGCGGCAGCCCAGATCCACAGGAAAGGCCAGGAGAAGGCCAGCCTTCCCGGGGCTCCCTCGCTCATCCCAAAGGCTCTCAAAGCCTGTCAGCCTGGCTTCAAATCTTCTGTCACACCCATTCCTCAGGCCCAAGCACCATAGGCCACATGGGGCTTTGCACCTTGACCTCCTGGCCACACGTGGCCCAGGGTTATGCCCCTTTGGGCTTCATGTGCTGCCCTCTCAGGAAGAGAGAGCAACAGGAGCCACCTTGGAATTCAGGCAGAGCCCCTGCCAGTGCTCTCCAGGCCCTGGCAGCCCGTGGCCCCACCCAGGGGAAGCCTGACCCCCACTGTGTGCACAGACCACCCTCATCACCCCTTTCTCCCCATCCAGACAAGCAAAGGGGCTCAGACCCAGGGACAGCCGGGGACAATGGCCAAGTGCAGCGGACACAGGAGACGAGCTATGGACACTGCAGCCAACACGTATGAACTAGAAATGACCTGCCTCCCTTTTCCCTCTGCCCAAGCCTCCATCATCTCCTGGCCTTCTCCTAGTCCTACTGGGCCTTGGTCCCTCCACAGCCACGATCAAGAATCACACAAGGGTTTCCAATCACATGAAATTTGTCACATTTATGGGAGGTGCTTTGTGCAACTTTTTAAGGGTGGGAGAATTAACGGTTTTACATCTCTTTCTCTAAGGATAAACAGAATACTAGATTAGGTGGCTTACAATATGACCCTAGTTACTCCTCTCCCACCTTAACTCTCTCCCAGTGTATCCCTCTGCCCTTGACCTGCCCTTACGGCCTCACACATGTGTTTACCACCGGACCCTACCATTGACTCCAGAACAGGCTCCAGACTCCAAGGCCAGGCCAGAGCCCAAGATTCTCTAATTTAAGCCACTTCTCCCAGCCCTGATGGCATCATCTCCTTCTTTCCAGATGTTCTACCTCTGTTGATGTGTCCTGCTCTCCATCTTCACTCTCCCGTGGAAACTGAGCTGATTTATGTCCAGGGGACAGGGCCCTTCCTTCCCGAGCTGGATTATTGGGTGGCTGACTGGGCAGGAGCTGTGGATCTCAGTGAGACTCAGCCAAGGGTCCGCACTGCAAGAGCAGGATGATTCCAACCACTCAACGATATTGAGCCACCTCCATGGGGCATTTGCTTCAAACACGCTGAGTGAGATAGGCGTGTTTTTGAAAACCTCTGAGTCTCCTCACAGCCCCTGTTTCTGTGAGCAACTGTGGGGCTCAGCCAGGAGGTGACAATTCAGGAACACCTGTACAGGAAGTAGCAGAGCCATCCCTCCCAGAGGGTCTGGAAGTAGGTTCTGAGCAAGGGCTCAGGGTCCCCGGTCCAGACCACAGGCTTCTCACCACCGTAGGACCCAGGCCTGCTCTACGCTGAGACAAATGCTGCACGCTCTCATATCGACATTTCCCATAATGATGATCATATTTTCCCCATCGGTCGAGACCTGGATCAATGGTATTTGAGTAATTGGAGATTGATTTTAATTAAGTCTCAGAAGTTTTGTGACCGCGCCTTAAAGGACTCCTTTTTATCGGCTGCAGAGGGAGTTGCGGGAACAGGATCCTGGCGTTGCCTGACCCTAAGAGGGGGCGGGGCTGTCTCCAGGGGTGTTCTTGGGCCCTGGCCTGAGCCTCCCCCACTTGCCCCACCCAAGAGCAACCCCATCTTTTGTCCCAGCCAGGTCTGAGACTCAGCCCAATGGGCAGGGCTGGCTGGGGTGGGGCCCAGCTGGGACTGGGGGGTAGATTCTGGGGAAAGAGCTTGGTGGGTGGGGGCAGGCCCCTCTTTCAGGACCGGCTTCCACAGCTGGATCTTGGACATTGCCCCCTGCTGGGTGCCAGGTCTCTCCCCTCCCTGACCCGTTTCCTCAAATGTGAAGTAGGGTCATACTGCGCATCCCCCCCCACACTACACATCCAGGCCCTCCCTACCCCCAGGGAGCATTAGCACCTTGTTTCTCTTCCATATTCTGATGGGATTGTCTAAGCAGAACAGGCCATCCAAGCCTCCTTCTGCCCAAACTTCATCTTCTAGCATTTCCACTATCCCCAGGCCTCTGTCCCCAGGCTACCCCAGCAATGTCCTGGTCACACACACTGCCCACAGAACACAGAGGGCTCATGTGGGTTCCCTACCCAGCAACGTCCCCCACCAACTGTCTTCTGGGCCAGGCCACTGGCCCTGCTGACCTTCCAGATCCTGCCCAGGGCTTCCCACCCAGCCTCCCACAGCCCACTCACTCCTGGGGAGCCCATGCCTCCCCAGCTGCCCCAGCAATATCCCACCACCCACCAGCCCCACTGGCAGCTTTAATGCCATGGAGGAGAGAAGGTCATTAGCAGGAATGTATTATTAATAAAGAGGCCTAATTAAGCAGACCGCTAAATCACTTGGTCTCACCCTGAATCCCCGAGGACTAATGGGGAGCCATCAAGCCCTCAGGAGTAGCTGCCAACTTCAGGTGGGTGGGTCCCAGGTGCTGAAGATGCTGGGGGTGCCCAGGCCCCAGGCAGAAGCTCAAGGATGGTCAATGCCACGGCCCCAGGGACAGTCAGCTCCCACCCCAGCCACTGGTTGAGACTGAGGTCCCCTGGAGAGCCTGATCACCCAGTTCAGGTGACAGTCATGGGCAGTGCCTTCTCAGGCCTTGACCCCTCTGAGGGAGCGGAGTCAGGGTCCATGGGACAGCCCATGCCAAGACCCTCAGGTGTCTGCCCTGTCTCCCTTTGTCCAACCGCCCACTTCTGAGAAAGGAGAGGCAGCCCCCAGGAATAAAGCTGGGTTAGTGCCCCTCTTCTCTGACCACTGGCTTCCCCAGTAAAACTCTGCTTCCTCAGCGGAAGATGCACTCACCCAGCACCCCCACTGCCAGACTACATGGAGCCTACCACCGGGACAGGTTTGGGAACCTCAACACCCAGTGGCAGCGCCTTATCCTGTCACCTAAACCCACTTTGCAGATGAGGAAATCGAGGCCCACTTACAGAGCAGAAACTGGGGCCAAGCCCCTCCCAGGGACCCAGAAAGCCTGCATTTCCATACACCTCCTGGCTCCTGTGGTTAAGGTGCCTCCTAGAAGCAGCCCCCAAGATCACCAGCCCCTCCCAGGCCAACGTAAGGACAGGGAGCAATGGGCAGAGCGGCCCAGGCTGCTGCATCGTCCATAGGGTCAGGGCCAAGGCCACGGGGTCCTCACATGGGTGGGCAGCCAACTCCTGAGCTGGGAAGGACATTCACCGGGCGCGGGAGGAGAGCGGGCAGCCCTATGGAGGAGCCTTAATGAGCAATCAGACTCAGAGGAGCCTCAATCCTGCTAATGGTCTCAGAGCCTCTGGCTCGGAACAGAGAAGTATGACAAGCTAATGAGGGAGAGCGCTGGCCAAGGGCACTCCCAGAGCAGTGACCCCAGGTCAGAGGTCTAGAGGGGCTGGACCTAAG
The DNA here is from genome assembly GCF_022355385.1 of Mustela nigripes. NCBI lineage: Eukaryota > Metazoa > Chordata > Mammalia > Carnivora > Mustelidae > Mustela > Mustela nigripes. The sequence continues at coordinate 29,664,241 of NC_081564.1, read as the reverse complement.
AGCCTGGGCTGAGGGAAGGGCCTGGAGGAGCCGGGGCCAAGCCTCTGCTTTCAGGTCCTTGAGCCTCGGTTTACCCATCTAGGTCTGTCCTTAGAATAGGGGTGATGAGGGAGATGGCCCTTTCCTGCTGTCCAAAGTGGGAAATGGGGAAACCAAGGCCAGGACCATGCCTGCCTAACCCGTCAACCGTGGTGGCAGTCAGTGCCAAGCCACAGAAGGTCTCCCTTTCAGCCCTGCACATGGGATTGCCACCGTCACCCCTTTATTTCTCGAACTGCTACATCTTTTTTGTATTGTGTTCTAGAAAACTTTAAACTGCCAAGAAAAGCTGTAAAAAGAGCTGAAGCGGCCCCTGCCTGTCCCTGGCCCACCAGCAGGCACCAGACGCCACTCTGTGCCATCATCTCGTGGCAGGACGTGCCTCTGCAGTGCTGTCTCTCAGCACTGGCCCCCGTAGGGCTCTGGAAGCTGTGATGACGGGAGGAGGAGAGCTTGTGGCAGCCAGGGCAAGGTCCTTCTTGGAGGCCCAGGTAAAGGGACTACACAGCAATGTCAGCTAGGACTCTAGCCCGGTGGGGCCTGGAACCAGGATCAGAAAAAGTGATTCATGTAAAGGGAAGCTGGTCTCCAGGTCCTGCCCCAGGCAGAGCTCCTGATACCCTCCAAACTGCTGTCCAGCTGTGGCAGAGTCCAGACTCTCACAAATGCCAGGCCTCCTTTGCCTGGAATTGCCCTCTTCCTCTTCCTACAATTGAAGGCTGCACATTGCTAAATGCACAAAAACTATAGACCTAGAGAATTAAGGCAGCTCTGAGCAACCACTCACACTTTAGTGAGAATTGATGGATGGAGCAGCCCTGGACCGGATCCCAGCAGCATGATAGGCTAAGTCTGACGGTGAAGGTATATTTCCAGGGCCCAAAAGAGCTGTGGGCAATGGGAGCTGTGGGCAATGAGGGGACCAAGGACTAGCCCAGGAGGGAAGAGGGTGTCGCTTCCTACCAGCCCAGAATACCTGCGATATGGGGCAGTGACTTCTGGGCCCAATGAGAAAATCTCAAGGTGGGGCACCTGGGTGGCTCAGTGGGTTGAGCCGCTGCCTTCGGCTCGGGTCATGGTCTTGGGGTCCTGGGGTCGAGTCTCGCATCGGGCTCTCTGCTCGGCGGGGAGCCTGCTTCCCTCTCTCTCTCTCTGCCTG